>NC_060187.1:45187743-45340243 GCF_021184085.1 Oncorhynchus gorbuscha
CCCCCAAAGGTGCAATTTATCCAAACTTTAATGATTTGTAAGTCAAGAACAGATGAACATATCCAAACATTATTTGACATGAAGGTTTACTAAGGACCCTAATTAAATTATGAGGCTCCAATATTTAAAGCTTAAATATTAATGACAGAAAAACACATTTTAAAAAGTGCCCCAGTTCAAACATTGAGTTGGTATGTGCTGATACAGCATTATGTAGATTTTAATGGAGGTACATATGAATTTGCACGCATATTAGAATGATACTGGCAAAGATATTGATAAGCATCCGGTTAGGATTAGAAAAATAAACTACAAAATGGCAGCATATTTGTAGTTCAGAATTTATCTGGTTTAGGGAAGAAAATGTGTCATTATTTTTCCATAAATGATTTAATAAAGAGCCGATGGTGGAAGTAAAAATGAATGGGGGACACACCCAAAAAAAGATTTTCAAGTGTCTGTCCAATATCTAGGAGATATACGAAAGCTCAGGAAATATATATTTTTTGGACACATTTAATCCCTTATTTTTGTTGACACAAAATTGCCTCCATACTTCCAATTTATATATATTTTTGATATAATTTTTTAAACCCCTTTTTCTCCTCAATTGGTAGTTACAGTCCTGTCCCATCACTGCATCTCCCATATGGACTCAGGAGAGGCGAAGGTCGAGAGCTGTGCGTCCTCTGAAACACAACCGAGCCAAGCCGCACTGTTTCTTGACACAACGGCCGCTTAACCCGGAAACCAGCCGCACGCAGCGTGCATTGCGCCTTGTCCGTCACAGGAGTCTCTAGTGCGCGATGGGATAGGAACATCCCTGCCGTCCATACCTTCCCCTAACCCGGACGACACTTGGCCAATCGTGTGCTGCCTCATGGATCTCCCGGGCGACAGAGCCTGGACTCAAACAAGGTTCTCTAGTGGCACAGCTAGCACTGCAATGCAGTGCCTTAGACCACTGAGCCACTCGGGAGGCCCATTCTTCCATTTGTGTTTATGGGTTACCTTTAGAGGAGTCCTGTGACACTTGTGGGGGTTGTAGAGAAAACAGAGAACACCATCGTGTTCGTGAGAGTCTCCCATTTCCATAGAGTGGTCATAAAAGTTAGCACGGTCACGAACCGTTCGGACGCTACAGACATGAGAAGACCGATTTCCGGGATGTCTCATGGTCAGATAAACATCGCTGTAGCATGCCCACCTTCCACCGCAGATGCAAAAGGCCGACGGTGGATTGCAATGCAGCCCGTGAAAAAAACACAATATCTCTAGTTTAAACGGATACATTTTGATGGTGCGTCAATATACTCTTAATTAATCTGGTGTATCTTCAGCCATAGTGTAAATCTAAAGATAGATTTCTCAGGTGCTTGGTTAAATGAACAGTTAGAAAACAGAAAAAAATCTGCAAACTAATGCTCCCCAAAGAGTTTCATATTAATAAATTGACATTCTGATATCTATATATTTTTTAATAAGATGGGAACTACAGTAAGGTCTGGAATTATTGACACCCTTGATAAAGATGAGCAAAAATGACTGTACAAAATAAATTATTAAAATACTGAGCTATATGCTGTATGCTCAAAGAGATTTAGTTGAACAAGTATTACTTTTTTTCTCATTTACAATCAGTCTTGATATGCTACATTCCTTTCCATATCCTGTTTCTCTCGCTCCTAGACCCAACTATTATGCTCTCTTAAAAGGTGTACTTCTATCCTGAACGTCATTGTAAATAATAGATCCGTTTCATTTAATGTGTACGTACAGAACTAAAGTCTACATCCAAGACTAAAGTCTTCTCTATCTAGACTAAAAAGGGGCAGCTTTTTACCATTTTTCGTTTCACCACTAGCTGCTAATGTAGCATTAGCATGTGTGATATTCTTGACAAGTAAGATATGTGTGTGAACATAGAGATGTGTTCTATTGAATTATACGATTGTGAGGTACTCTCTCTTCTCATTTCTTAAACCTCTACGGGATTGGTGTCCCCCCCGGCGGGACGGTTGAGCTAAAGTGCGCTAATGTGGTTGGCATGGTGTAGCTCAGTTGGTAGAGCATGGCGCTTGTAACGCCAGGGTAGTGGGTTCGATCCCCGGGACCACCCATAAGTAGAATGTATGCACGCATGACTGTAAGTCGCTTTGGATAAAAGCGTCTGCTAAATGGCATATATTATTATTATTATATTATTGTAAGTAACAAGACAATTTCCCAGGACAGTTAGTTATGTACTTGAACATGTATCAATTGAACAAATCGGCACATTTGGGCAGACTTGATACAACATTTTGAACAGTAAGGCAATTGTTCATTGGATCAGTTTAAAACTTTGCACATACACTGCTGCCATCTAGTGGTCAAAATCTAAATTGTGCCAAGACTCCTAAGTTTTATAATGGCCTTTCTCTTGCATTTCAAAGATCATGGAACAAAAAATAAAATAAAAATGTTTTGCTATTGTATTGTGTTTTTTCTTTGTATGTTTTTTCTTTGTATTATCTTTTACCAGATCTTATGTGTTTTATTTTCCTACATTAATTTCACATTTCCATAAACTTCAAAGTGTTTGCTTTCAAATGGTATCAAGAATATGCATATCCTTGCTTCAGTTCCTGAGCTACAGGCAGTTAGATTTGGGTATGTCATTTTAGGCGAAAATGGAAAAAAGGGTCTGATCTTTAAGAGGTTTTAACTGTCTCTCATGCAGGCTACAGCGTGAAGGCTACAATAAATAAAATATGAGTGAACTGAATGAAGGTCATATACAGTATGAAAGTGGCTGATGTAACAAAGAAATCACTATGATGAATATAAGGAAAATGGTTTTCTAATACTATTTATGAGTATTTCTGTCACGTATACTCCCTCTCCGGCCTCTAGGTCATCAGGCTGCTGATTATCCCGCACACCTGTCACCATCGTCTCGCGCACCTGCGCCTCACCATTATCTTCCCTATATCTGTCACTCCCCTTGGTTCTTTCCTTAGGTGTTATTGGCTCTGTTTTCATGTCGGTGCATTGTTTGTGTTTCGTGTTCATTGTTTCTTTTATTAAACCACTCACTCTCCGAACTTGCTTCCTGACTCTCAGCGCACTCGTTACAGAGTTTAATTTTTTTTTATGTCAGAGTAATGACATCTGGTCCGGGAACTGCTACAGGCTCTTATGCCTCAGCCGGATCGCCAGGCCCCCCTGCCTCAGCCGATCTGTCAAGTTACCGCGCCCCAGCTGACTCGACAGGTTCCCGTACCTCTGCTGGCGTGACAGGTTCTCACGCATCAGCAAGTGTGACCGGTCCGCTCCTGAGCCCCGGGTTCGTCTCCTTTGACGGCGTCCAGCGGCTGGAACCGCGCGTCAAGGAGGGGGTACTGTCACGTATACTCCCTCTCCGGCCTCTAGGTCATCAGGCTGCTAATTATCCCGCACACCTGTCACCTGTCACCTGCACCTCATGACACTCAGCTGGACTCCATCATCTACTTCCCTATATCTGTCACTCCCCTTGGTTCTTTCCTCAGGTGTTATTAACTCTGTTTTCATATTGGTGCGTTGTTTGTGTTTTGTGTTCATTGTTTCTTTTATTTAAAAAAGCACTCACTCCCTGAACTTGCTTCCTGACTCTCAGCACACTCGTTACAATTTCAACAATAACATAGCATACAAAGCATCCAATGAGTACGACCCTGTGTGAGGCAGGGTCGTACTGTACATGTATGCATGTACAGTATACAAAAATACAAGTTTACATTACATTACATTACATTTAAGTCATTTAGCAGACGCTCTTATCCAGAGCGACTTACAAATTGGTGCATTCACCTTATGACATCCAGTAGAACAGTCACTTTACAATAGTGCATCTAAATCTTAAGGGGGGGGGGTGAGAAGGATTACTTATCCTATCCTAGGTATTCCTTAAAGAGGTGGGGTTTCAGGTGTCTCCGGAAGGTGGTGATTGACTCCGCTGTCCTGGCGTTGTGAGTGAGTTTGTTCCAGCATTGGGGGGCCAGAGCAGCGAACAGTTTTGACTGGGCTGAGCGGGAACTGTACTTCCTCAGTGGTAGGGAGGCGAGCAGGCCAGAGGTGGATGAACGCAGTGCCCTTGTTTGGGTGTAGGGCCTGATCAGAGCCTGGAGGTACTGAGGTGCCGTTCCCCTCACAGCTCCATAGGCAAGCACCATGGTCTTGTAGCGGATGCGAGCTTCAACTGGAAGCCAGTGGCCAGTGGAGAGAGTGGAGGAGCGGGGTGACGTGAGAGAACTTGGGAAGGTTGAACACCAGACGGGCTGCGGCGTTCTGGATGAGTTGTAGGGGTTTAATGGCACAGGCAGGGAGCCCAGCCAACAGCGAGTTGCAGTAATCCAGACGGGAGATGACAAGTGCCTAGATTAGGACCTGCGCCGCTTCCTGTGTGAGGCAGGGTCGTACTCTGCGGATGTTGTAGAGCATGAACCTACAGGAACGGGCCACTGACTTGATGTTAGTTGAGAACGACAGGGTGTTGTCCAGGATCACGCCAAGGTTCTTAGCGCTCTGGGAGGAGGACACAATGGAGTTGTCAACCGTGATGGCGAGATCATGGAACGGGCAGTCCTTCCCCGGGAGGAAGAGCAGCTCCGTCTTGCCGAGGTTCAGCTTGAGGTGGTGATCCGTCATCCACACTGATATGTCTGCCAGACATGCAGAGATGCGATTCGCCACCTGGTCATCAGAAGGGGGGAAGGAGAAGATTAATTGTGTGTCGTCTGCATAGCAATGATAGGGGAGACCATGTGAGGTTATGACAGAGCCAAGTGACTTGGTGTATAGCGAGAATAGGAGAGGGCCTAGAACAGAGCCCTGGGGGACACCAGTGGTGAGAGCGCGTGGTGAGGAGACAAATTCTCGCCACACCACCTGGTAGGAGCGACCTGTCAGGTAGGACGCAATCCAAGCGTGGGCCGCGCCGGAGATGCCCAACTCGGAGAGGGTGGAGAGGAGGATCTGATGGTTCACAGTATCGAAGGCAGCCGATAGGTCTAGAAGGATGAGAGCAGAGGAGAGAGAGTTAGCTTTAGCAGTGCGGAGCGCCTCCGTGATACAGAGAAGAGCAGTCTCAGTTGAATGACTAGTCTTGAAACCTGACTGATTTGGATCAAGAAGGTCATTCAGAGAGAGATAGCGGGAGAGCTGGCCAAGGACGGCACGTTCAAGAGTTTTGGAGAGAAAAGAAAGAAGGGATACTGGTCTGTAGTTGTTGACATCGGAGGGATCGAGTGTAGGTTTTTTCAGAAGGGGTACAACTCTCACTCTCTTGAAGACGGAAGGGACGTAGCCAGCGGTCAGGGATGAGTTGATGAGCGAGGTGAGGTAAGGGAGAAGGTCTCCGGAAATGGTCTGGAGAAGAGGGGAGGGGATAGGGTCAAGCGGGCAGGTTGTTGGGCGGCCGGCCGTCACAAGACGCGAGATTTCATCTGGAGAGAGAGGGGAGAAAGAGGTCAGAGCACAGGGTAGGGCAGTGTGAGCAGAACCAGCGGTGCCGTTTGACTTAGCAAACGAGGATCGGATGTCGTCGACCTTCTTTTCAAAATGGTTGACGAAGTCATCTGCAGAGAGGGAGGAGGGGGGGAGGAGGATTCAGGAGGGAGGAGAAGGTGGCAAAGAGCTTCCTAGGGTTAGAGGCAGATGCTTGGAATTTAGAGTGGTAGAAAGTGGCTTTAGCAGCAGAGACAGAGGAGGAAAATGTAGAGAGGAGGGAGTGAAAGGATGCCAGGTCCGCAGGGAGGCGAGTTTTCCTCCATTTCCGCTCGGCTGCCCGGAGCCCTGTTCTGTGAGCTCGCAATGAGTCATCGAGCCACGGAGCGGGAGGGGAGGACCGAGCCGGCCTGGAGGATAGGGGACATAGAGAGTCAAAGGATGCAGAAAGGGAGGAGAGGAGGGTTGAGGAGGCAGAATCAGGAGATAGGTTGGAGAAGGTTTGAGCAGAGGGAAGAGATGATAGGATGGAAGAGGAGAGAGTAGCGGGGGAGAGAAGGTTGGGACGGCGCGATACCATCCGAGTAGGGGCAGTGTGGGAGGTGTTGGATGAGAGCGAGAGGGAAAAGGATACAAGGTAGTGGTCGGAGACATTTACATTACATTTAAGTCATTTAGCAGACGCTCTTATCCAGAGCGACTTACAAATTGGTGCATTCACCTTATGACATCCAGTGGGACAGTCACTTAACAATAGTGCATCTAAAACTTAGGGGGGTGGGGTGAGAGGGATTACTTAACCTATCCTAGGTATTCCTTAAAGAGGTGGGGTTTCAGGTGTCTCCGGAAGGTGGTGATTGACTCCGCTGTCCTGGCGTCGTGAGGGAGTTTGTTCCACCATTGGGGGGCCAGGGCAGCGAACAGTTTTGACTGGGCTGAGCGGAAGCTGTACTTCCTCAGTGGTAGGGAGGCGAGCAGGCCAGAGGTGGATGAACGCAGTGCCCTTGTTTGGGTGTAGGGCCTGATCAGAGCCTGGAGGTACTGAGGTGCCGTTCCCCTCACAGCTCCGTAGGCAAGCACCATGGTCTTGTAGCGGATGCGAGCTTCAACTGGAAGCCAGTGGAGAGAACAGAGGAGCGGGGTGACGTGAGAGAACTTGGGAAGGTTGAACACCAGACGGGCTGCGGCGTTCTGGATGAGTTGAAGGGGTTTAATGGCACAGGCAGGGAGCCCAGCCAACAGCGAGTTGCAGTAATCCAGACGGGAGATGACAAGTGCCTGGATTAGGACCTGCGCCGCTTCCTGTGTGAGGCAGGGTCGTACTCTGCGGATGTTGTAGAGCATGAACCTACAGGAACGGGCCACCGCCTTGATGTTAGTTGAGAACGACAGGGTGTTGTCCAGGATCACGCCAAGGTTCTTGGCGCTCTGGGAGGAGGACACAATGGAGTTGTCAACCGTGATGGCGAGATCATGGAACGGGCAGTCCTTCCCCGGGAGGAAGAGCAGCTCCGTCTTGCCGAGGTTCAGCTTGAGGTGGTGATCCGTCATCCACACTGATATGTCTGCCAGACATGCAGAGATGCGATTCGCCACCTGGTCATCAGAAGGGGAAAGGAGAAGATTAATTGTGTGTCGTCTGCATAGCAATGATAAGAGAGACCATGTGAGGTTATGACAGAGCCAAGTGACTTGGTGTATAGCGAGAATAGGAGAGGGCCAAGAACAGAGCCCTGGGGGACACCAGTGGTGAGAGCGCGTGGTGAGGAGACAGATTCTCGCCACGCCACCTGGTAGGAGCGACCTGTCAGGTAGGACGCAATCCAAGCGTGGGCCGCGCCGGAGATGCCCAACTCGGAGAGGGTGGAGAGGAGGATCTGATGGTTCACAGTATCGAAGGCAGCCGATAGATCTAGAAGGATGAGAGCAGAGGAGAGAGAGTTAGCTTTAGCAGTGCGGAGCGCCTCCGTGATACAGAGGAGAGCAGTCTCAGTTGAATGACTAGTCTTGAAACCTGACTGATTTGGATCAAGAAGGTCATTCAGAGAGAGATAGCGGGAGAGCTGGCCAAGGACGGCACGTTCAAGAGTTTTGGAGAGAAAAGAAAGAAGGGATACTGGTCTGTAATTGTTGACATCGGAGGGATCGAGTGTAGGTTTTTTCAGAAGGGGTGCAACTCTCGCTCTCTTGAAGACGGAAGGGACGTAGCCAACGGTCAGGGATGAGTTGATGAGCGAGGTGAGGTAAGGGAGAAGGTCTCCGGAAATGGTCTGGAGAAGAGAGGAGGGGATAGGGTCAAGCGGGCAGGTTGTTGGGCGGCCGGCCGTCACAAGACGCGAGATTTCATCTGGAGAGAGAGGGGAGAAAGAGGTCAGAGCACAGGGTAGGGCAGTGTGAGCAGAACCAGCGGTGTCGTTTGACTTAGCAAACGAGGATCGGATGTCGTCGACCTTCTTTTCAAAATGGTTGACGAAGTCATCTGCAGAGAGGGAGGAGGGGGGGGGAGGGGGCGGAGGATTCAGGAGGGAGGAGAAGGTGGCAAAGAGCTTCCTAGGGTTAGAGGCAGATGCTTGGAATTTAGCGTGGTAGAAAGTGGCTTTAGCAGCAGAGACAGAGGAGGAAAATGTAGAGAGGAGGGAGTGAAAGGATGCCAGGTCCGCAGGGAGGCGAGTTTTCCTCCATTTCCGCTCGGCTGCCCGGAGCCCTGTTCTGTGAGCTCGCAATGAGTCATCGAGCCACGGAGCGGGAGGGAGGACCGAGCCGGCCTGGAGGATAGGGGACATAGAGAGTCAAGGGATGCAGAGAGGGAGGAGAGGAGGGTTGAGGAGGCAGAATCAGGAGATAGGTGGGAGAAGGTTTGAGCGGAGGGAAGAGATGATAGGATGGAAGAGGAGAGAGTAGCGGGGAGAGAGAGCGAAGGTTGGGACGGCGCGATACCATCCGAGTAGGGGCAGTGTGGGAGGTGTTGGATGAGAGCGAGAGGGAAAAGGATACAAGGCAGTGGTCGGAGACTTGGAGGGGAGTTGCAATGAGGTTAGTGGAAGAACAGCATCTAGTAAAGATGAGGTCGAGCGTATTGCCTGCCTTGTGAGTAGGGGGGAAGGTGAGAGGGTGAGGTCAAAAGAGGAGAGGAGTGGAAAGAAGGAGGCAGAGAGGAAAGAGTCAAAGGTAGACGTGGGGAGGTTAAAGTCGCCCAGAACTGTGAGAGGTGAGCCGTCCTCAGGAAAGGAGCTTATCAAGGCATCAAGCTCATTGATGAACTCTCCGAGGGAACCTGGAGGGCGATAAATGATAAGGATGTTAAGCTTGAAAGGGCTAGTAACTGTGACAGCATGGAATTCAAAGGAGGCGATAGACAGATGGGTAAGGGGAGAAAGAGAGAATGACCACTTGGGAGAGATGAGGATCCCGGTGCCACCACCCCGCTGACCAGACGCTCTCGGGGTGTGCGAGAACACGTGGGCGGACGAAGAGAGAGCAGTAGGAGTAGCAGTGTTGTCTGTGGTGATCCATGTTTCCGTCAGTGCCAAGAAGTCGAGGGACTGGAGGGAGGCATAGGCTGAGATGAACTCTGCCTTGTTGACCGCAGATTGGCAGTTCCAGAGGCTACCGGAGACCTGGAACTCCACGTGGGTCGTGCGCGCTGGGACCACCAGAGTAGGGTGGCCGCGGCCACGCGGTGAGGAGCGTTTGTATGGTCTGTGCAGAGAGGAGAGAACAGGGATAAACAGACACATAGTTGACAGGCTACAGAAGAGGCTACGCTAATGCAAAGGAGATTGGAATGACAAGTGGACTACACGTCTCGAATGTTCAGAAAGTTGAGCTACGTAGCAAGAATCTTATTGACTAAAATGATTAAAATGATACAGTACTGCTGAAGTAGGCCAGCTGGCAGTGGGTGCGTTGTTGACACTACACTACACCTTGTGAGTAGGGGGGGAAGGTGAGAGGGTGAGGTCAAAAGAGGAGAGGAGTGGAAAGAAGGAGGCAGAGAGGAATGAGTCAAAGGTAGACGTGGGGAGGTTAAAGTCGCCCAGCACTGTGAGAGGTGAGCCTTCCTCAGGAAAGGAGCTTATCAAGGCATCAAGCTCATTGATGAACTCTCCGAGGGAACCTGGAGGGCGATAAATGATAAGGATGTTAAGCTTGAAAGGGCTGGTAACTGTGACAGCATGGAATTCAAAGGAGGCGATAGACAGATGGGTAAGGGGAGAAAGAGAGAATGACCACTTGGGAGAGATGAGGATCCCGGTGCCACCACCCCGCTGACCAGAAGCTCTCGGGGTGTGCGAGAACACGTGGGCGGACGAAGAGAGAGCAGTAGGAGTAGCAGTGTTGTCTGTGGTGATCCACGTTTCCGTCAGTGCCAAGAAGTCGAGGGACTGGAGGGAGGCATAGGCTGAGATGAACTCTGCCTTGTTGGCCGCAGATCGGCAGTTCCAGAGGCTACCGGAGACCTGGAACTCCACGTGGGTCGTGCGCGCTGGGACCACCAGATTAGGGTGGCCGCGGCCACGCGGTGTGGAGCGTTTGTATGGTCTGTGCAGAGAGGAGAGAACAGGGATAGACAGACACATAGTTGACAGGCTACAGAAGAGGCTACGCTAATGCAAAGGAGATTGGAATGACAAGTGGACTACACGTCTCGAATGTTCAGAAAGTTAAGCTTACGTAGCAAGAATCTTATTGACTAAAATGATTAAAATGATACAGTACTGCTGAAGTAGGCTAGCTGGCAGTGGCTGCGTTGTTGACTTTGTAGGCTAGCTGGCAGTGGCTGCATTGTTGACACTACACTAATCAAGTCGTTCCGTTGAGTGTAATAGTTTCTGCAGTGCTGCTATTCGGGGGCTAGCTGGCTAGCTAGCAGTGTTGTTTACGTTACGTTGCGTTAAAAGAACGACAATAGCTGGCTAGCTAACCTAGAAAATCGCTCTAGACTACACAATTATCTTTGATACAAAGACGGCTATGTAGCTAGCTATGTAGCTAGCTACGATCAAACAAATCAAACCGTTGTACTGTAATGAAATGAAATGAAAATGTGATACTACCTGTGAATGCGACCGGGTTGTTGAGTCCTATTCGGTAGACGTTGGCTAGCTGTTGGCTAGCTAGCAGAGTCTCCTACGTTAAGGACGACAAATAGCTGGCTAGCTAACCTCGGTAAATTAAGATAATCACTCTAAGACTACACACTCTAAACTACACAATTATCTTGGATACGAAGACAGCAAAGACAGCTATGTAGCTAGCTAACACTACACTAATCAAGTCGTTCAGTTGAGTGTAATAGTTACTACAGTGCTGCTAATCGGTGGGCGTTTGCTAGCTGGCTAGCTGGCTAGCTGCTGGGCAAATAGCAGTGAAGACTACGTTAGGACGATGAAATACGATAATTATGCAATTATCTTTGATACAAAGACGGCTATGTAGCTAGCTAAGAAGAAATTGCTAAGATTAGACAAATCAAACCGTTGTACTACAATGAAATGTAATGAAATGTAATGAAAAAGTTATACTACCTGAGGAGCGAATGTTCTTCTGTGTGACCAGCTCAGTTTTTTATTAATATATGGCTGCTGCCCTCTTATTACGAACGGACAGGATATGGTGGCTCAGAGCCTTGATAATCTTGTCCAGGCGAGGTTTGAGCATGGCTTGGCAATGGAACCAATAATCATACCAGGCCCCAGACTGGCTCAGTGGGCAACAATACATTGCATCAGTGGTGATCAGGTGGCTTCCAACGCGCTTGTATACATAGAGCTTGTAGTCCCGCAGAGGGCAGCGTTCTGGATCATCGGCCAGGCCGTGCATCCGTACGTGCCACTGGTCTGGGAAATGAATATTGTTCCACTCCAGGTATTCCAGTTTTCCCCCATCGCCTGACCACAAGTGGGTCTCCATGGTCATGTGGAAGTTAGAGATATGCCCGAGCCAGACTCCCTGAAGGTAGAACTTCCCAAAGGCTTTGAGATTGTTGAGCAGGACCAAGTTGAGCAGCCCGTCCGGTGTGGCTCTAGACAGGAACCTTGCCTGCCTTAGTGTCGCCTCCTCTTCTCTCCTCAAGCTCTGGATCACCCGGATGGCTCTGTCCCACTCCCTCTGCTTCAAGTGCTGACAGCAGTTATTCAGTTCCCTAATGGTGTTCGTGAACTCATCTGACTTCCAGATACTGAAGCTGCACCCATGTTCTGTAGATCACGATCCAGCATAAGGGGGCGTAAGTTGTAAGGGTGTTCCTGCTCAGGAACTCCTCCCACACGTACTGGAAAAAGGGGACCAATAACCTGTCTAGGTCGGCGATAGAAAGGCTGCCTGGGCAACGGGCCCCTGGATGGTTTTGAGAGTTTAGTCGTGGGACAAAGCTCATGATATTGCCCAGGTTGGGATTCACTTTATTTGGTCCGCCTGAAGAAAACATCACACATTACATACCTTGCCCACATACCATTTATATTGAAAGTAATAGTCATTGTGAGTAACTATAACCTACACAATTATAAACTCGGCAAAAAAAGGAATGTCCCGTTTTCAGGACCCTGTCTTTCAAAGATAATTCGTAAAAATACAAATAACTTCACAGATATTCAACACCGTTTCCCATGCTTGTTCAATGAACCATAAACAATTGATGAACATGCACCTGCGGGATGGTCGTTAAGACACTAACAGCTTACAGACGGTAGGCAATTAAGGTCACAGTTATGAAAACTTAGGACACTAAAGAGGCCTTTCTTCTGACTGAAAAACACCAAAAGAAAGATGCCCACGGTCCCTGCTCATCTGCGTGAACGTGCCTTAGGCATGCTGCAAGGGGGCATGAGGACTGCATATGTGGCCAGGGCAATAAATTGTGATGTCCGTACTGTGAGACATCTAAGACAGCGCAACAGGGAGACAGGACGGACAGCTAATCGTCCTCGCAGTGGTAGACCACGTTTAACAACACCTGCACAGGATTGGTACATCCGAACATCACACCTGCGGGAAAGGTAAAGGATGGCAACAACACCTGCCCGAATTACACCAGGAACGCACAATCCCTCCATCAGTGATCAGACTGTCCGTAATAGGCTGAGAGAGGCTGAACTGAGGGCTTGTAGGCCTGTTGTAGTAAGGCAGGTCCTCACCAGACATCACCGGCAGCAACGTTGCCTAAAGGCACAAACCCACCGTCGTTTGACTAGACAGGACTGGCAAAAAGTGCTCTTCACTGACAAGTCGCGGTTTTGTCTCACCAGGGGTGATGGTCGGATTCGCGTTTATCGTCGAAGGAATGAGCGTTACACCAAGGCCTGTACTCTGGAGCGGGATCGATTTGGAGGTGGAGGGTCCATCATGGTCTGGGGCGGTGTGTCACAACATCATCGGACTGAGGCAGGCAATCTCAACGCTGTGCGTTACAGGGAAGCCATCCTCCTCCCTCATGTGGTACCCTTCCTGCAGGCTCATCCTGACATGACCCTCCAGCATGACAATGCCACCAGCCATACGGCTCGTTCTGTGCGTGATTTCCTGCAAGACAGGAATGTCAGTGTTCTGCCATGGTCAGTGAAGAGCCCGGATCTCAATCCCATTGAGCACATCTGGGACCTGTTGGATCGGAGGGTGAGGGCTAGGGCCATTCCCCCCAGAAATGTCCGGGAACTTGCAAGTGCCTTGGTGGAAGAGTGGGGTAACATCTCACAGAAAGAAGGGCAAATCTGGTGAAGTCTATGAGGAAGAGATTCACTGCAGTACTTAATACAGCTGGTGGCCACACCAGATACTGATTGTTACTTTTGATTTTGTTCAGGGACACATTATTCAATTTCTGTTAGTCACATGTCTGTGGAACTTGTTCAGTTTATGTCTCAGTTATTGAATCTTGTTATGTTCATACAAATATTTACACATGTTAAGTTTGGAGAAAATAAACGCAGTTGGCAGTGAGAGGACGTTCCTTTTTTTGCTGAGTTTACTATTACCATGTTATTTATAACCTATTTATTCTGTGCTGCACTGTGAAGTGCAACACACATACACATATAATTGCTGTAACCTCTGGACAATGCAGGTGCAAAAGTAATTCTGCCCAATAATAATGTCGAAAATAATTTCTGCAGCAGATATAGTATGCTCACTTTTCTCTGCTAGTTTCTTGGGTATTGCCTTCACTTTGCATTTATCAGAAGCAGGGTGCACTGCGGCCGCACCAGACCTCTGGGATGTAGGAGGGAAGAGGACAGCACTACCGGAGCACTGCCTGTGGGGTTCACCCTGGCCATATTCCCTGTGAATGGTGCATAATCAATCTCCCCTTCCTCCTCCTCATCTGAGGATAGGCATTGTATCATTTCCCTCTGGCTCCTATGACCCACATCCTCCTCTCTTCCTCCTCAACTTTCACCTCTGTGGCAAGTGTGAATTCCCAATAGTAGCCATGGCCATCCTCACATCTCCAATTAATTTTGTGTGAGAGCTTGTGGGGACAGTGGGAGCCATGGCAGTGAGCCCAGGTGATTAATTTGCTCAAAAGTTCAAGCATTGCACTTGCTTAGACATGGCAGATGGGCCATTTTAAAAATATAGTTAAAAAAAAAGACAAATATAAGATTTGAGTGTCTGAAAACCAGTGACAGTTTTATAAACTATTTGAACTGGCCAAATAGTCCTCTCAGGATCTGTTGGTTTTCAAAGTGTCCTCGGATAACTGGGAAAAATACACAGATTATACAAAAGATTAAGAACACCTGTTCGTTCCATGACACAAACTGACCAGGTGAATCCAGGTGAAAGCTCTGATCCCTTATTGATGTCACTAATTAAATACACTTCAATCAGTGTAGATGAAGGGGAAACAACTGTGGGAAGCATTGGAGACAAGGGCCAGCATCCCTGTAGAACCCTTTCGACAATCTTGTAGAGTCCATGCCCCGTCCTTTTGAGCTTGCTCTGAAGGCAAAAGGCGCAACTCAATATGAGGAAGGTGTTCCTAATGTTTGGTATACTCCGTGTACATTATAGCCGAGCAAAATGAACCTTAGTCTGAAAACTCAAACTAGTCTATAGCTGTATAGAAGAGAAAATGTAGCCTAAATGCAAAATAGATCAGTGGAAAAACACTTCAATTTCTCCTAATGCCCTTTACAATAGAGTGGTAATTCAAATCAATGACCAAACGTATTCTCTCATTTAAAACACAATTCTAGCCTATGCAATGTTGAGCACGAGTCGGTGCACTTGCTTTTGAAACATCAACAAGCAATCATAGAACATTGTGACAACACTCTACGTTGAATGTCATTACATACAATCTGTCATTGGAATGAGAATGTTAGAACACTCAAATAAAACAGAAAAGTATGGAACGTTTTCACCACGCAACAATGCATCAGTTAACCACATGGTGTCGCTCACGCTTAGTGTATATAAAAAGAGCAGTCCACATGAACCTGTCTCAAAATGAAGTCAATCGACATGACAAAAATGTGTGCCACTGGAATAATAATACACTACATTACCAGAGGTATGTGGACACCTGCTCGTCCAACATCTCATTCCAAAATCATGAGCATTATAAGGGAGTTGGTCCACCTTTGCTGCTATAACAGCCTCAACTCATCTGAGAAGGCTTTCAACTAGATATTGGAGCATTTCTGTGTGGACTTGCTTCCATTCAGCCACAAGAGCATTAGTGAGGTCAGGCACTGATGTTGGGCAATTAGGCCTGGCTCGTAGTAGACGTTCCGATTCATCCCAAAGGTGTTTGATAGGGTTGAGGTCAGGGTTCTGTGCAGGCCAGTCAAGTTCTGCAACACGATCTTAACAAACTATTTCTCTATGGACCTCGCTTTGGGCACGGGGGCATTGTCATGCTGAAACAGGAAAGGGCCTTCCCCAAACTGTTATCACAAAGTTGGAGGCACAGAATCGTCAAGAATGTAATTTTAAGTTGTATTGTTAAGATTTCCCTTCACTGGAACTAAGGGGTCTAGCCCGAACCATGAAAAACAGCCCTAGACTATTACTCCTCCACCAAACCTTACAGTTGGCACTATCCTTTGGGGCAGGTAGCTTTCTTCTGGCATCCGCCAAACCCAGATTCATCAGTCGGGTATGGTGAAATGGGATTCATCACTCCAGAGAACGGGTTTCCACTGCTCCAGAGTCTAATGGTGGCGAGCTTTACACCACTCCAGCCGACACTTGGCATTGCGCATGGTGATATTAGGCTTGCTCCCAGGCGAACTGTTCTTGTGCTGATGTTGCTTCCAGAGGCAGTTTAGAACTCGGTAATGAGTGTTGCAACCGAGGACAGACGATTTTTACACGCTACGCGCTTCAGCACTTGGTGGTCCCGTTCTGTGAGCTTGTGTGGCCTACCTCTTCGTAGCTGAGCAGTTGTTGCTCCTAGATGTTTCCACTTCACAATGACAGCACTTACAGTTACCTGGGGCCGCTCTAGCAGGGCAGAAATTTTACAAACTGACTTGTTGGAAAGGTGGCATTTTGAAAGTCACTGAGTTCTTCAGTAAGGCCATTCTACTGACAATGTTTGTGTATGGAGATTGCATGGCTATGTGCTCGATATTATACACCTATCAGCAACGGGTGTGGCTGAAATAGCCGAATCGACTAATTTGAAGGGGTGTCCACATACATTTGTATATATTGTGTATAATAACCTGCACATGCTAAACATTTCAGATGGAATCAGCCATGATTTGGATGCAATGTAAATTTACTGCAGCATATTTCCATAAAAAAAGATCAAGCCTAAAGTCTATGTTACTTGTATGTTACTTGAATGTGGACAGATTCAAACATTATCAAGAGTAATTTAATATCACAAAACTAATATAAATATGTGTTGAAATGCCATAAATATCCTTTATTTGTTGTACTCATCAGGTAGCCTAATAACAGCTGTCATGTAGGACTATAGGCCTATGTTGAACTATGTTTGTATTGGTTGGCTATAAATAGAAGCTACTATGATGTCTTAGTGTATTCTTACTCGTATGTATTATTTCAAACTATTAGGTAAGGGTACATTACCTATATACAAAATATTATTTAGAACTTTTAAGAATGAATACAGCCTAATTGTTCATATATTCCCCTTCAGTGCATGATTCCCAAGCCCAGAGAGACATACATACCTGTGGCCTAATGTATTTTGGCTGTGTAATGATGAGTGCTGTAGGCTAAGCCTAGAGAGACAATGGGCTTCAGTCTGGTCGATGTGGGCCCCATCAATTATTCATCTATGGGCAGGTGTGTCACCTGCACCCAAACAGAAAAGTAATTTCCTGAAAGGGAGCATGTGAGGTAATTATTTATGGTGTGTTACCTGATACAGAAAGATCCTTGTGATATACTGAGTCCAGGAGCTTCAACTGCATATTTGCTCCATTCAGATTACGTTTATTTCATTCTCGCAGTATTTGTTCAATGTGAATATACAGAGGCAAATCTGCTGTAGTGTAGCCTAGCCATTTTGCATCAAATTGCACTCAACCCATCTCCATATGTTGTCTTATTGTTTTTTTTATGAAGGGTAGAGGAATTTTGCTATTTTTTCAGGATGTTGCCATAGCAGTGAGGAGGAGTCTTGGGACCAGGTGGTACAGGAGGCTCGATCTCCCTCTGTCTCACTCCAGAAGCTTTCCCACATCAAAGGAGTCCCATAACCTTTGATGCCAGACAAGGTTGAAATTCGAACGACGGCAATCCGACTAGATAAGGGTCTGATTAGGCAGCTGTTACGGAACAGAGGGTATGCCACTGACACGGCAAAGAGAAGTAAGGGTTTCAATGTATACAATCTATTCCATACTGTTTTTGTCTTCCCAGTACATCTCCTATATTTGTCAAGGCCATGCTCACGGATTTAGGCCATCTTGTGAAACAATAATTTGTTTTACTGTGCCCATAGGCCTAAAGCTGAATCTGTTTCTTGGAAATCGTAGCAACGCATTTGGATAAATTGTCAAAATTTATCTGCATATTTGATAGCGTCTTTGCCCTTAATTTGTTCTTTAGACCAATGAAGAATAATGTATTGCCTATTTTCCTTTACAGTCGTCCACGAACTTACTGTGTTGGAAGCACAGGTTCAGCCATGCAATAACAGGATATGCCATTCTTTCAACGTATATGTAGACAGTTGTATCACAAATTCATTCTGCATTTAAAAAAAAATGAAAATAACTATATTTTCATGGTCACGCGGATTTAATTTGCGACTGACAATTGACCATTTACAATCAAAGTCCATGGCCAACTTCTTTAAGACCGCCCTTCTCTAACAACTCTCATCTTGTCCTATCAGCACCCACTTCTCGTCTCAGACGCCCACAATTGTTCTGTTCTCCCCAATCGTTGGGTTTTACTAGGCTAATCACATTTCGCTTCTCTGTTCTCCGCCATTTTGTAAGGGTATAAGAAAAGTCAGCCAGGCTACAGACTTGTTGGTCTAACTTGTGTAGCTAGTTCCGTGTTGTGCAATGGACGGGTAAGTTCAAGGAAGAAGTTATGCTCTCGAGAAAAGAGCAACAAACTAACATGCTTTATTAAATATATCTTGTAACGAAAATGCGCTAGTTAACCTAGTATTGTGTTATTGTATTTTGGTTGCGATGGAAACATGGTAAAGCTTATTTGCTGAGCATCCGTGAGATACTCCGAGATGCTTAACGTCGTTAACGTTAGTTACCAACCAACGTGGTTGCTTTGGCGTTGTAGTTAACACTATCAGGCTTCCTTTTTGTTTTTGTCTAGACTAAATTGCTCTTTGGTTAATATAAAGTAAGACTGACGCATTTTGAGTGGACTAGCTAGCTTTTCTGTGGTATGGATGCTAGCTTGGCTAAGGCACTAGTTCTAGCAACTGAAAATTGGAACCACCTGTGGCAGTACGGCGTTGGATTAGTGTGTGTGTTGCAAGAATGTTTGCCAGGATATTGCATTGTAGATGGTCCTATCTACCTACCGTATTGTCTAGCTTTGCTGACTGTTAAACTATAGCTTTTTACTTAGTTTTAGAAGTATTTCCATGACGTTACTAACGTGGCTATCCAACCATGCGTGTTGTACACAAGTAATATTTCTGCTTGAATTTCAGAGTAAACAGTGAAAATATAATATTATAGGCTTGTTGTTAACCCCACATTTCTTCCAGCCGTCTAGAGACTGATTTGTATCCTATGGGATCTACTTACGTCACTGAACTAGAGTAAGTTCTTATTTTCATATACATTTTTAAATGCAAGGTACCAGTTCATTAGTTGTGAATATCGGATAATAAACATGATTTTTAGACTATTTTCATATCACCTAAATTTTTCGTTGTATATTTGAATCAATTTTTACGTCTAATTAATGTAGCACTGTGAGATGCGCGTTGATGCTAAGTAACCTCCATAATTGTGGTGATCAGGTTTCTCAGCATGCAATGACTTGGTGTGAGAATTGAGGGAGAATTGAGGGAGTGATTTGAACTGGTGCATTGTCTTGCTTATCCTCCCCCTTGCAGTCAATGTACCCTTAATTTGTGTACTTTGTAGTCTACTCCTAAAAGATGGAATTTAGTTTGATTTTTCAGTAGATTCCAACGTGTTAAATGAAGCATTTAGCTTTTTTTGTTGTAAAATTGTCATGTGGGCTTAGAAACCACAAGGAATTTGTCATGGCTGCAGATATTTATCTTAAGGGAGTTTGAGGGGCATATTTGCCACAAAAGACCATTTTGCATATGTGTATTCCTTTTGTCCTAAAGAATGGCACATACTTATGTTACTGCTTTTTTTCAGCCACTGGTCAAATTATTTATATTGATCAGTGGTTGATCAATCTAATTCTGATTGAGAAAGGGTGGTAGATGGGAGGAAGGCTTGAGAGAGCTTTTGGGCTGAGTTTCCTGGCTGTCTCACATGAGAAACAGGATGTGGAGGTTAATCTTCAACCGAGTGTCCGCCAAATACCACTCATTTTTCATGGGCAAAGCTGTGGGAAAGGGCACTGTTTGCTCTTTCCACCTTTAACATTAGGGGGTATCAAGGAAATGCTTTGCCTTAAATGCAATTTAGACAATTGGTCAATGTTTTCTAATTGATCTTGGTAGAATTATACATTCTAACTTTTTACTTTCTAGCAATTCCTATTATGGACATTCAACATACATTTAGAAGTGGCAATTGGCAATCTCCTAAGTCTTAGTTTAATCTTTTAACACAAATATCTGTAACACAAATATCTGTAACATATCTAGCACCCGACCTTACTGGTGGCAGAACCGCTCCAGATGTCCAATGCTATTGCGAATTCGGTTTATGAAACTTAACAATTGTATGTTCTGCATGGTTCCTTTGAGGGGCAGCGGGTAGCCTAGTGGTTAGAGCGTTGGGCCAGTAACCGAAAGGTTGCTAGATCGAATCCCCGAGCTGAGAAGGTAAAACGTTTGTCGTTCTGCCCCTGAACATGGCAGTTAACCAACTGTTCCTAGGCTGCCATTGTAAATAAGAGTTTCTTCTTAACTGACTTTCCTAGTTAAATAAAGCTTAAATAAAAATGAGATGTCATTAGCTACTTTTCCATGAACTTGTCCAGGGATTTTTTGTCAACATTTAGAAGGATTGCATAGAAAATAAACATTGCAACATTGTTTTTGTAGTATAAACCTGGGTCCATGGAAACCTGCCTATTAACTTTAGTTCAGGCCTAAGTGCAAAGCACGTTTATTTTGGTAGTGTTTTTGGAAGTGTTTGGTCTTAAGTTAGCTTTTTCTGAGGTTACATCCTGCTCTTATTTTGACATAATTTTTTATTGTTGGCTAGGCAGCCCATATGGCGGTTTTGCTTCATGTTAAGGTTAGACACTTGGACAATAAAATGCACTTTACAAAGTTGAGTAGCCTAATTGTACCAGTAACTGACTGTCTGCTTTCCAACTTTTCTGCATATGATAAATAAATCTAGTTAGCTTTTCTCTACCTTTTGGGGTTTCTGGATCTTTTAACTTTAATTTGGGCATTTTAATTTTTCATCCTTTACTGCTTCTAACATTCCTGTCTTCTCTTTTCTTCACAGCAGTGTCCACGATATTACAGTTGGTACAAAGGTAGGCACCCTCTTTTCTCCTTTCGCTTTTCCCCTGCTTCAACATGTCAAGAGGTGTTTGAGAAGGGCTTCAGATTATAATGACCTATGGATGTAGCCGTGTGTGGATTTGACCAATTGTTGCTCAGGCTGCATTTGTTATTACGGCAGCCATGCAAACTATTTGCTCCATGAGAAATGAAAGCTTTCAAAGAAGCTAGCATGTGAAGGCACACCTACAACCAGTTTGGATCTGGCAGTGGGAAATCCTGTTTGCTTAGGTTGCAAGGTTTTAATTGGCTCCAAGTCACCCAACAGGTTCCTTTTGTTAGTGTTTTTTCATGGTAGTTGACTGATTAAACCGTGTTGTGGAACTGTAGAGGAGGCATGCACCAAGTAAAGGATACAATTAAGTGGAGAGGCCTCCCTAATGTTTTCCTTCGTGACACTTGGCTACATTTTTATGGGGGCAAGCAAAAGTAAAACACTCTGCCTTGTCACTGGTAACCAGTTACCAAGCTTACATTACTCAAACTGTTTTCATCCTGTGTGGCGAGTATATTGCTGTGGAAACAGTCGAGCCTAATTATTGGTTGGCTTTGGCATTGTGCCGGGAATGCTCTTGCTACATTCCAGTTTTCTGGCTCCTCCAAGCGCTAGTCTCGCTTAAGGACTTTTTGTCTCTTCGCTGATACACCAGCACATGTCCCAGTAAGTGTTAGCCAATTGTAATGCTGTACCACTCATAGGCTGGTCCCATACTTCCCTTGAGTCATTTCTCAAGAAAATGTCTACTTTTACCATCAAATGGCCCCTGCAGTCTATTGGCCAGGGCTAGCTAACTTGAGCAAAAGCAGATGTTTCTAGATGGTGGAAATTTGAGGAATTTTATGCTCTACGCAGCAGATATGCAGTTAGTGCCATCTCATTCCCCTGATGGATGTTGAGTGACTCCAGGATATGTGGTTTTGGGATGGTGAGCAAACACACGGAGCCGGTGTTCCTGACTCGGTGCGTGTTGCAGGTCTATGCTCTACAGGCTGTTACTATCGCTTCCCAGCTTGGTCTTCAAAGGCCACCCCACAGTAACAGCATTCCTCGCATCTCTTTTTCGCAGAGATAATCGTCTGTGGTATGTACCACACAGCACAAAGACTGATTCTTACAGGTACCATGTGCAAATGAGAAGGTCATTTTGTTACACGCAAGCCAGCGCACATCGGTAACCTTAAGGTGGTGGTAATACATAGCCAGGTTATCTTCACAGGAAAAGGGAGCAGTTTGCTGGAATGCGGATGTTTTTTTTTTTTTTTTTTTTTTTTTTCTAATTGCTTCTTGTGTTTCCTGTTCTCCCCCTGGGGTGTGTCATTACAAACTGCTGGCCTCAAAGAATGGCCTGTTGACTGTTTCAAAATGGTTGGGAGGATCTTGGGTGGAACTGTGTAATTTGGATCAGTACAAATTGTTGCCCCTTACATTTAGAAAGCAAAATTGTAACCAGGCGAGTGCAACATTTTTATTACTTTGATATAAAAGGCCTATATTTTTTGTAAGTGATAGTTATCCTGGAGAAGACTGCAGCTATTTTAGGCCGATGTAATAGTTATGTCATGTTCTTGAAATGTACAATATGGAGGTGTAGTGAACAGGTTCAATCCTCAAATGTAATTTTGGGGTTTTTCCATAGGCTTGGAAAACTGTTGTGAGCTATCTTAAAAAAAATATATATAGATTTTAAAGATGAGAAATAGGTCATTAAATGTAACGACTAGGCCTATTTACCTTGGCTGTGGAGATGGCCCCTCAATCTCATTCCTTAAAGTTGGGAGATGGTGGTGGGGTGAATGGAACCAATTGACCACATGCAAATGTGTGTGCCCCCATTTTCAACATGCATGTTTTTCCTCTGGCCTTTGTTTCCCCCCACACCATCTTTTTAGGGAAAGGATGGTATGGTAAAGGGCTGGGTGGCCTGTGTTTGATCATGTCAGTCGCCATTGGAAAAAGTTTCTAGGTAGCCAGCATATAGGCTACGAAGTAGATTAAAACTCACGGCAGCCGCGACTTAGTGACTTTAAGGGGTTCAGATACACCATTAGTGTTTGCTGGCCGAGAGTACTAGCACTTCTGAACATAACTCTCCAAGTGCGCAACGATTTTTACATGGCATGAAACATTTCGTCAGTCCGATGTATACAGCAGGTGGTCCCTAAAACACAGGGCTGTGAAGGATAGGGATACGAATGCTAGATCCAACTTCGGCGCAATGTGCATGAGCTTTAAGAGGCAGAGGATTGAATTGCCGTTCAATAATTTACATGTTGATAAGTGACAAGCTCTCACTTGGCCACCTCCAAGGCTCCCCTATTTTTATCGGAACTGGCCTTTTAAACTTGTTTTGTGAACATTTGTGTGCGACAGGGTAATTGCCAGGAGAATTTTAAACCTGGCTGTGGGTCTGAAGAGAATCAGTCTTGTGTATTTAGGCTAAGAGTCACGGGTGTGGCTTAGCAGCGCACCTCACCTGGAGCCACAGTCTAGGGTTTCTATGGGGACGGAGTGACATTCAGTGCTGCCCTGGTAACGACCCCATTCTTGCGGTGCATTGTCTCCTGCTTGCCTACTCGGTCTTTTTCACCCCCACTGCTTTCCCTCTCCACACCTTTCTAATCTTTTAATTTAGGCCCTCTGAAAACTCCATTAGAAAACCACTCACTTCATTAACATTGCTAACCAACTGAAAGCCTTGGCACAGCTTTTTAAAGCATTGCGGCTTAACTGAGTTTTCTAACAAGTCTTGTTCTATCGCACAGTTATTTTATAGGACATAATACTTAAAGGGCTTAACTTTTGACAACTGAATACATATCAAGTGTTATGTCTTTAATCGATAAGTTACATATTTTTTAACCGAACAGTCTGGCCAATTAAGTAGAAAGTTCTCCTTACCCTTGTAAAAGCCATTTGAGTGTTAGTGGCAGACAAAGCCTGCTCTGTGACTTGGCGTGCCAGTCCTGTTAAGCGTTATTTTTTTATTTTTAGTCTGTAGCAGGACCTTTTGCTACCAAACATCTTTTGCAGACCTTTACACAAAATTTACACTCGCCCCCATACCCCTTACATATGGTTTTCATTGAGTCCCGCACCAGTG
Organism: Oncorhynchus gorbuscha; assembly: GCF_021184085.1. Taxonomy (NCBI): domain Eukaryota; kingdom Metazoa; phylum Chordata; class Actinopteri; order Salmoniformes; family Salmonidae; genus Oncorhynchus; species Oncorhynchus gorbuscha. The sequence goes on from NC_060187.1 coordinate 45,211,453, forward strand.
GAATTTTGGAGGGGTTGGTGGGGAGAGGAGAGCACATTCTGTTGCCATCTCAGCACTGCGGAAGGCTGTTTAGCTGTGTACTCCTTGTGTTAACCAGAGCAAGCTTCCCGTCCACATTGTTGATTACATGAAAAGCGCTGGCTGGCTGGTGGTGAATCATTTCCTTGAGAGTTGTCTCTGTTTCCCCCTATTGTTGGTGTTATAGACTATAGAGGACAGATGGTGTTCAGCCTTGTTTTACACATGCTGTAAAGCATACTACCTCTGTTTTATAGGGTATTGTATGTTTGTTTATGGCTCTGTATTTGTTTAAATCAGGTTTTACTATAGTTTTCGCTTTTCTTTATCAGTGTAGGCTCATAGTTCAAGGAAAATATAGTTGGGCTATGTAGGTGATATAAGAAACTTATAAGTTTGTTTCAAGCAAAATTGGGTTGAGGCTTTAAGATAATTTTGATTTTTGGGGGATTGGTCCATCGACTATGGGGGGAGTGTGTGAGCAGGTCACCATTTGCGCCATCACCCCCTACCAGTACCCACCTGAGTTGTGCCAGACTGCAAAGTGATGTACCACCAGGCCCATGACTTGGGTTTCTGCTCCCCCGTCCCTCCCCCGCCCTCTCATTCCTGCTGCTTGGCGACCCAGAAACCGAGTTGTTTTTTTCCTCCCTTCCCACTGAATTCTCTGGTTCCCTCCCTTAAACCTATGCCAATACGGATGACCCCAACATGCATACAAGCGCATGCATGCACATGAAATGCAAGGGCAGTGGGGGTTGGGATGGAGAGGGATTGGGTTGTGTCCATTTACACCCCCCCCCCCCCCCACCTTAGGCCATAGAGGACTTAACGAGGTTAGCAAGTCCGGTCATTGGATCCCTGTCAGTCTGCGTATGGTCTTATCTATGCGCATTCCTCTCGTCTTTCTTTGTCTGCTTCTTCTACTTGTAGCTCGCGGGCTGTAGACTCAGGTTCACATAACTTTTCATGTTAGCTAAGCAGCTGACCTTCTCCTGTTCCCGTTGTCACAAGACAATGGGTCACCCGGTACCTTCATACAGGTCCACGGGAAAGGCTAGTAAAAGGGACAGGCTAGTAGTCCATCTGTTTGTTTTGGCTGTGATGGGGGGAACCTGTGCCAAGATTGGTGATTGTCAATATTGTTCTTCCCATTATTTTGATAGGTCAAAGTGGGTGGTTTTACCTGTGGCTGTTAAGAGTTTATTTTTTTGGTCCCAATGCATACGCGACGAGATGTTCCTCCCGTTTCCATTGTAAACCATAGGTCTTACCTAAAAATAAAATGTGAGAAGTGTGCTATTCAGTCATTGGGCTGGTCATGTCTTTAAAATGATGCTGGTGGTGCAATTCTGCATTGGTCTCAATAGCATGTCCTTCTCCCTTTGCAGAGAGGATCAGACGAGCTTTTCTCCTGCGTGGCAAACGGACCCTATATAATGACCAGCGCAGCAGGTCAGTGTTTAAACCTCCGTTTGTATTAATATCAACCAAGTAAACTTTTGAATACACTGAGCGACGTTTGAGCACCACCTCTTCCAATTCTGATCTACTTCGGGCTGATTTATCAAAAGGGTGTACATCCCAACAGTAGGCTCTCTCTTGCTCCCTCTCCTCCACAGCCAATGGCAACGACAGCAAGAAGTTCAAAGGTGACATAAGGGGCCCGGGCATCCCGTCGCGTGTCATTCACGTGCGCAAGCTCCCCAACGACATAAACGAGGCAGAGGTCATCTCCCTGGGCCTGCCCTTTGGCAAAGTCACCAACCTGCTCATGCTCAAAGGAAAAAACCAGGTAAGTGGTCTCACATGACAACCCTAGCTCATTCGCTATAGCAGGGTTGTCTTGCCCTCCACTCAGAGGGGAGGGGTGTATTAGTTACCATTTCATAAGCTAGTAGTAACCAACTGTCACCAGAGTGGAGCATACAACTGTTGTAGTAGTAGAGTGAATGATATCCGTAGCTGGACTTGTGTTCTTATGGCATTCTCCTGTGTCCAGGCCTTCATAGAGATGAACACCGAGGATGCAGCTCAGACCATGGTCAGCTACTACTCCTCAGTGACGCCGGTCATCCGCAACCACCCCATCTTCATGCAGTACTCCAACCACAAGGAGCTCAAGACTGACAACTCCCCCAACCAAGTGGTGAGTCACTCTGCTGCAGCTACTTCTCAACAGTTGCATAACCCTTTATCTGTGCAGGCTTACTACTTCTGGAAGGCCATGTTTTCAACATTACTTGGACAAAGGAGCATGTCTACAAAACACATCAACAAGGGATTTCAGCTGCCACCCAGAACCTTTCATAATTACTCTTCATTCATTTTGACTTTCATTTTGTAGTTTTCTCTGAGCAATTAGTGCGTTTGATGCTTAGAGCCAACATGAAGTGGGTTTCCTCCACAGCGGACTAGTTTGCTGTGGTAGTGTTCCAAATTTTTTTTGGTTTTTATTTTGATTTGGCGTCTTGCGCTCTCCTCTGTTTCCTGTATTGCTGGGTCAAAATGACTCATTTGGAAACATTCTGTTCTTGCCAGGACTTGTGTGGTTGCACAAACAAACCACCAGTCTACTTGTCAGCTGACTTGAGCCAATCAGAATTAACCTATATTCTGCTGTGTTGCTGAAAATGGAGCCGTCTGCATTCGACTGCTAATTTGTTCAACTTACACTCTGCGGAATAAAGTAGGTCTCAAGTTTACCTTTTCCTGAATATTTTGCAGGGGTTGGACCCGGTTCAGGGAACACAACTGAAAACCAGAAAATATATTTTTTTTCAAGGAACTGAAATGCTTCCTGGAACAAAAGTGATCCATAATGTTCCAGAACAGAAGCATTACTTTAAAAGCACGGGAACAGATTAATACTTTGCATCCCAGGCACACCAAAAACAATTGTCCCCCAACAAAGTGCATGTATGCAAAGTCCTCACTCAGACTTATTCCAGTGTCTACCTGCATGCTAAAAAAATCTTTGCCCGTGCGTGTTTAGGCTACCCGCCCCTCCCCTGTCTGACACATAGGCTACTGCACTGACCTTACAAGCTTGATTCAGAAGATGGGGAGTGATTTTCTTTAATTAGCAAGAACAGGAACTTTTCCCCAATGCTTGTCAAGGATACTATAGGCCTAGTGATCGGGTTTCACGTTGGATTTATTAACTACGGTAAGATGTGTTTTTAGCTTATGTTGGTTACCTAGTTGTCTCAAAGAACATTCAAAGTTACTCTATAGGAGCCGCTCCTCGTAGGTATAATTCTGTGGCTAAGATACCCAGCGCTTTATGACTCCTCGACCCTCGCTCTCCCCACCCGCAAAATCTGTTGCATCTTGGGCCTTATTAAGCTACACTTGTCTGTTCGTCATGTAGGTAAACAACTAGCTTGCCTGCTCCATCCTCACTGATTGGTGAAGTAATTTAATGAGATAAAGGCAAAAATAATTGACTTCGCATGTAAAAAAAAAAATAAGAAAAATAAAAGTATAATATAACCCCCCAGAAGGAATGATCTAAACCAGTACTTTTTGGGGGGTTTGAACCGGTTCACAACTTTTTTGCTGGTCAGAACAGTGGAATGAATGGGGAAAAAATGGTGGTTGTGTTCAGACCCGACGTGATAGGAAAATAATTTTGGTTCCAACTGATATCTTATGGTCTAGTGTGTACCACGCACCCTCCCAACAAGACCCTCCCTTTTTCTAAACACTTTCCTGGGAGAGCGCATGCCAATGGCGACCAATGGAAGCTTCAGCTGTCCACTCTACTCCCCCTTCAAATGACTCTACTCTGGTCTTATCTGCTAATAGGTCAATGAAGGTAACATAAACACTGCTGCAGTGTAGATGAACATTCCCAGATGTTTGGGTATTGCTGGTAGAAACTAGGTTTCCCTCCATGTTGTTCCTCTGTGTTTTTCTTCCCACCAGGTGTTTTACACTCAAACGGGCCCCAGAGTTTCCACTGTGTATACAAACATGTCACGGACAGAGTGGTCAGCAGCACCCTGGAATGTAATCTTTTACTTCCCAAAATAGTTATTTTTACAGGCATTTTATTGTAAATGTCCAGCAACTTTACCCGAGGCTGTTCAATAAGAACATTCGGAACATTGAAACGTATTGACTCTGTGTGGGAGTCAGGTCAGCTCTACCTGAGTGTTTGTAGATTCTCTTGCTTCTTGCCACTTCCATTGAACCATCTTCCTCTCTTCAGAGAGCCCAGGCGGCACTGCAGGCAGTGAACGCAGTCCAGGCAGGGGGCATGCCCATGGCAGGGGGCATGCCCATGGCAGGGGGCATGCCCATGGCAGGGGGCATGCCCATGGCAGGGGGCATGCCCATGGCAGGGGGCATGCCCATGGCAGGGGTGGATGCCTCTGGGGGCATGGGCGGGCACAGCCCTGTGCTGCGCGTTATAGTGGAGAACCTGTTCTACCCAGTCACCCTGGACGTGCTGCACCAGGTAAAACACACTTTTCAATACATTAATGACTGTATAGTGGTCTGAGCTTGTATTCCCCTTGACCATACCCTCCTTGCATGCAGATCTTCTCTAAGCTCGGCACAGTGCTGAAGATTATCACCTTTACCAAAAACAACCAGTTCCAGGCCCTGCTGCAGTACTCGGACGGTCTGACCGCACAGCACGCTAAACTGGTAAGTAGTGCCATCTACCTGTCACAATAATATACAGCAGTTCTTATTCCCCTCCCATTTTTCTTCATTGTGTTTAACCTTAATGTGTTCTAAGTGTGGAGTGTGGGGAAAAGAATAGTCTGAAAGATGAATGAGCAAATCCTTGGATGCAGTCGAATGTGAAGGTAACCTGCCAAAATGACTAAGGCCCCATAGCACTCACATCAGTAGCCATTTTGTGCTTTGAAAGGCTGTTCATGACTCAAATCAACACCACCATCCCAGAAACCCTAGACCTACTCCAATTTGCATACCGCCCCAACAGATCCACAGATGACGCAGTCTCAATCGATCCACACTGCCCTTTCCCACCTGGACAAAAGGAACACCTATGTGAGAATGCTGTTCATTGACTACAGCTCAATGTTCAACACCATAGTGCCCATGAAGCTCATCAATAAGCTAAGGACTCTGAGACTAAATGCCTCCCTCTGCAACTGGATCCTGGACTTGCTGACACGCCGCCACCCCCCCAGGTGGTAAGAGTAGGCAACAACACATCTTCCACGCTGATCCTTAACGTTGGTGCCCATCGGGGTGTGTACTTCGTTCCCTCCCGTATTCCCTGTTCACTGCGTGGCCAAACAACTCCAACGCTATCATTAAGTTTGCTGACAACGATGAGACGGCCAATAGGGAGAGTTTGTCAGAGAACTGGCTGTGTGGTGCCAGGACAACCTCTCAATGGGAGCAAGACAAAGGAACTGATCGTGGACTACAGATAAAGGTGGGCCAAACAGGCCCCATTAACATTAACGGAACTGTATTGGAGCGGGTCGAGTGTTTCAAGATCCTTGGTGTCCACATCACCAACGAACTATCATGGTCCAAACATACCAAGACAGTCAGGAGACTGATAAGATTTGGCTTGGGTCCCCAGATCCTCAGTTCTACAGCCGTACCATTACCCAGTCCATCACTGGGGTCAAGCTTCCTGCCATCCAGGACCTATATACATGGCGGTGCCCCCCCTCCCTGGTTTTACACAGCTGCTACTCACTGATTATTAATGCATAGTTACTTTACCCCTACCTACATGTACAAATTACCCCGGCTATCCTGTACCTCTGCACATTCACTTGGTACTCTATATAGCTTACCCACTCTATATTACCCACTCTATATAGCCTCATTTAATTGAGTTTTATTGTTATTAAAACATTTTTACTTTAGTTTTTGTTAAATATTTTCTTAACTTCTTGAACTGTGTTGTTGGATAAGGGTTTGTCAGTAAGCATTTCACGGTAAGGCATACATACACCTGTTGTATTTGGCGCATGTGAGAAATCAGAATTGATTTAATGCTGAAACTGTTGCCCTGTGGTGAAGTCTTTAGATGGGCAGAACATCTACAATGCCTGCTGCACCCTCCGCATCAACTTCTCCAAGCTGACCAGCCTGAACGTGAAGTACAACAACGACAAAAGCCGCGACTACACGCGGCCTGACCTGCCCACGGGAGACAGCCAGCCCTCCATCGACCACCAGGCCATGGCTGCAGCCTTCGGTGAGTACTATGGTGAATACAATTTAAATTTACCTCCCTCCTTCTTCCCTTCTCATTTAGACATGATTGGACCTGTCCATTCATTTTCAACATGTAGTAATAGAATATTTTACAACAAACTAAAGGTAACTAATCAATTAACACTCCTCTATCCATGTGTGTTTCTCCAGGTGCTCCCGGGATCATCTCAGCCAACCCATACGCAGGAGCTCATGCCTTTCCCCCGGCATTCGCCATTCAGCAAGCTACAGGTGAGTCTGATCGTCCTCTTTCTGACACCTGCCTCGCTCCTGACCAACATTGATGGATTGTAGTTACACGGACATTTTCACTAACTTTACACTTCAAGGGGGAAGCTGGCCTCATCCACTACCATTGAGTGGCAACACTACAACTTTTAAACTTTTGCGGACCTTGACCTATTAGCAGTCGTGCTCAGCGGCTTCCAGTCCGGCCTTTACTCTATCAACCCATTCACGGAGTTAAAAAATAAAAATAAATAAAAGAATATGTCTGCCTCCCGTTTGCTTCCCTCTGCAGGCCTGACGATGCACGGTGTCCCTGGAGGCCTGGCTCAACTGACCATGCCCGTGGCTGCAGCCGCGGCGGCTGCAGGCAGAATGGGCTTCCACCAACTCTCCGGTGGCCACTGTGTCATGCTGGTCAGCAACCTCAACCCAGAGGTTAGTCCTTCCTTGACTCCCTCTCGACCCATAGTGGCCCAGATGGGCTGAGTTGAGCTGTGAAGCCTCTGTGGACGTGGGTTTTTATTCCTGTTCCCTACCCTGCGCCCCAAAGTGTGCACTTGCTCACTCACCCCTAGGAGTTGCTTGTCGTAAGCATGGGCTACCTCGTGAGTTTTCACAATTTCTCGCACCAGTACATTTCTTGTAATTTCATGCAGGGGAGTGAATGAGAGCACACTTTGGGGAGAGAATTGGACTGCAGCACATATTCAAAGATGTCGGTTTCAGTTGGCCCACATGACACGCCAAGTAAATTGGGCTGTGTATTATATGCTGGCTCTCCATGTAACAACATTGCTGTTAATGTATCCACTTCTATTGAATGTTTTTCAGGCCTTTCCCTTTACCCACACACAAACAAACCTTGCGTTAAGTCATGCCTAGGTGATATAGAGCCCCCATTACTGTCAACTTCCTGCAATAATGCAATGCGTGCAGTGTAGCAGAGCTCTTGACTTTTCCCTAGTGTTTTTCTTTACTCCTGTTCTCCCCTGAAAGTGTTGTACCATCCCCCGTTACTGAAGTTTCGCTAGCAGTAGATGCAAACACTTAGGATACACTAACTTCATGAATATTAATTTGTTTACTCATTCAATCACTATTATTCCAAATATTTGCAAGTTCGTTCAATTTGAAGATTAGCTTTAGGTTATTTGCACCCTCATACATGGCTATTATTTACCATACATCCAGTTGGACCTATATATTGTATGTTAACTGTGTGGAATTTCTGAACATTATATTCATCAACATAATTGTACCAGTCCCTCTTAATCTACTGAGCATGTTAAAACTTTAAATTATTGGACAGCTCATTCCGTAACCTCCGTACATGCAGTGAGATTTTTCATCAGATTTAGAGGAAATATTGCTTTTATAACATGGCCTTCAGCTTAAGCCCAACAAATATTTCTAGAATCATTTAAAGAATGTATCTCTTCAATAGTAATGGTGCATGTCAACACAGACAGAATTATAGAAGTATTGTCTCAGCCTCATGTGGATCATTCCTCCTAGTTTCATTGTTGGTTTGTAATCTTCACTCTGATTTTAAAGCACATTCTATACTGGATGGAACACTTCATATTTCTTTGTATACTGACCTTGTTTTTTACCTCCTTTTCTTGTTTCTCTCCCTCCCATTCCCCCTCCCCCTCATTTTTGGTTTTAATACCTTTACCTGGAAACTTTTTTTTTTGCCAAACTGACTGCACGCCCCATGAATTCCCTCTCCCACTTTCTTCTCTCAACCATGATACCACATCATCCATTGTGTACACATCACATTCATATAAACAAACACGTAAACATATACATTTATCTTTGCTCATATCATGTTACCTATACCACCCCCCCCACCACTGCCACATCTCCTCCCATTCTTTGCTCCTGTCCAATTTATTAACCCTCATGATCCAACCACCGTTTTTTTTGTTTTTGCCATTCCCCGTGGAACTGCCTCCGCTGTGGATGATATGTTGAACCTCCACTCTCCTGCCTCCGATCTTTTTCCTGTCCCTTCCTCCCTCCGCTGCCTTCCTCTGCTGTCTTATAAAGAGAGTTACGCCCCAATGCCTCTTTATTCTTTTCGGTATGTTATCATTAGCACCTTTTTTATTATTACTACTTGTTTGTTCTGTTTTCTTTTTCTTAACTAATTTGTTTCAGTTTTTGTTTTAGTTTTCAAATATTTTGTGTGTTGATTTGAGACACTTGGCAAAAAGTTGCAGCATTTTCATGGGGTTTGTCCACAGCTGTCTTTAAAGGGATACTGATTTGACTATTTATCAAACTGTTTTCTTTCTCTGAAAATGGTCTATAGTTATGCTTTTGAGTCTCAACTTAAGCCTAATTGGTCAAGAACACGTGGACCTTAAATTCACTTTTGGGCCGATGTCTCAATGCTGCAATTTTCGGTCCCACGCTATATGAATATTGCAGACTTGTCTTTTTAATACTATGGACCAATTTCATATGAAGAGAACTTATGAATAATTTCCAGATCACAGTTGAATATTCCTTTAAATATAGTGCAAATGACAAGAATATAAGAATATCTTGTGGGAAGTTCAGTGAGATGCTTTAACTTTGCCACTGTACATTTAGATTTATCATCTGTCTATTGTCATAGTTTGCATGCTTGATTTGTCATCTTGCATGCCCTTTATGAACGCTGTATCAATTGCTTTTGGTTAATGGTCAAGACTCCCATTTGTGCAGAGTACATATGGCCAATTTTGCATTCCTTCTGATCCTTATTCTAAATTTCTGACTTGCAGTCTGTTTTTTTTAACCATGAAGTGCCTTACTTTTCCTAAATGTTTTTTACCAATTTATCAGGGAGGTGCCCCTTTGTAGACACAAAAGTAATATCCTCCTTGATAAACTACATAAGTCCCTTATTTTACCTTTTCTGTCCAAGTATAGTGACATTAAGTCTGAGACAGGCTGTGGAACTATTTCAATTCTTTGAATGTATTAAAACCGATGTACAAACGGTAGCCTACACTTTGATATTTTTTAAATGGGCTTTTATGGTGTAGTAGTCACAAGTACCTCTGAGATGGTAAATGACCAATTCCCACTAGTGGCCATGATGCAATATTGCAATGATCAGTGGCTTCAGTCACTCTTGCTAGAATGTATTTTGCCCCCCTTATAATTTAGATAAATGGAGGAGCATCTTGATTATGAACTGAAGTTATTCATATACACAAGCTTCCCTGTGGTGTGTAGATGGGTGTTAACCAAATCTTAAGTGCCCAAAGACATGGTTTTGATTGTATGGTCTGGTTTAGAGTTAAATTGATTTTCAAATGGTTGTCTCCCCCCTTTGAATCTTTGTGAAGGTGTATATGGTGACGTGATGAGAGTGAAGATCCTGTTCAACAAGAAGGAGAACGCTCTGATCCAGATGTCTGATGGGACTCAGGCGCAGCTAGGTAAGGCCCAGCTTAACTTTCCTGGTAAGGAATACCTCCAACTACCATCTAAGAATATAGGGAGTAATAGGGAGCAATATGTAGGGAGTGATGTGCATCTGAGAATGATGCTAAAGGGATAAAAAATAAATAATCTGAGGTTATTTAGCGATGGAAATTGAATATAAGACTCACTGCTTAACCTCTGTTTTCAACAGCAATGAGCCACCTAAATGGCCAGAGGCTCCACGGGAAAGCGCTGCGTGTCACCCTGTCCAAACACACCAATGTCCAGCTGCCCCGCGAGGGCCATGAGGACCAGGGCCTGACAAAGGACTACAGCAACTCACCCCTGCACCGCTTTAAGAAGCCCGGCTCCAAGAACTACTCTAACATATTCCCTCCCTCAGCCACCCTGCACCTCTCAAACATCCCGTAAGTAGACTAGAGGGGTTTCTCCCTTGCAATGATTCCCCTGACCCTTTTGATAGCTGCTAATCCTGAGGTACCACTTTCGTGGTCTGAAAAGAATTCTACATGTATTGGTAAACTACTGCTAAAATCTTATCAAGTTTTACAATGTCTGTCTTTGTAGTCCCTCTGTGGTTGAGGATGACCTCAAGATGCTCTTTGCGAGCTCCGGTGCAATGGTCAAGGCCTTCAAGTTCTTCCAGTAAGTTGTCTTTTTCCCCTCTCAAACAGCCATTTTAAACTTTATTTATCTGCTCATGTGTATGTCTTTAGGAAAGTCTGTATTTGAAAAGTATTTAGATCCCTAGACTTTTTCCACATTTTGTTATGTTACAGCCACACTATAAAATAGCGTCATCAATCTGCACATAATACCGCATAATGACACAGCATAAGCATGTTTTAGATTTTTTTCCCCAAAGTTTGTGTATACATTTTTAAAAGTACAAATATTCAGACCCTTTACTCAGTACTTTGAAGCACATTTGGCAATGATTACAGCCTTGAGTCATCTTGGGTATGACTCTAAAAGCTAGGCACACCTCTATTTGGGGAGTTTCTTCTCTGCAGATCCTCAAGCGCTGTCAGGTTGGATGAGGAGCGAAGCTGCACAGCTATTTTTAAGTTATTTCCAGATGTTCGATTGGGTTCAAGTCCGGCCTCTGGCAGGGCTACGCAAGGACATTCAGAGATTTGTCCAGAAGCCACTCTTGCGGCATCTTAGACTCGTTGTCCTGTTGGAAGGTGAACCTTTTCCCCAGTCTGATGTACTGAGTGCTCTGGAGCGGGTTTCCATCAAGGATCTCTGTACTTTGCTCTGTTCTTTTTCCCTTGATCCTGACTAGTCTCCCAGTCCCTGTCGCTGTAAAACATCCCCACAGCATGATGCTGCCGCCACTACGCTTCACTGTAGGGATGGTGCCAGGTTTCCTCCAGACATAACGCTTGGCATTCAGGCCAAAGTTCAATCTTGGTTTCATCAGACCAGCAAATCTTGTTTCTCATGGTCAGTCCTTTAGGTGCCTTTTGACAAACTCCAAGAGGGTTGTCATGTGGTTTTTACTGAAGAGTGGCTTCCGTCCAGCCACTCTACCATAAAGGCCTGATTGGTGCTACAGAGATGGTTGTCCTTGTGGAAGATCTCCATCATCTCCACAGAGGAGCTTTGTCAGTGACCATCAGGTTCTTGGTCACTTCCCTGACCAAGGCCCTTCTCACCTGATTGCTCAGTTTGGCTGGGTAGCCAGCTCTAGGTAGTTTGGTGGTTCCAAACTTCTTCCATTTAAGAATGATGGAGGCCACTGCGTTCTTGGACCTTCAATGATGCAGAAATATTTGAGTACCCTTCTCCAGATCTGTGCCTCAACACAATTGTCTCGGAGCTCTACGGACAATTCCTTCGACCTCCTATGCTTAGTTTCTGCTCTGACATGCACTGTCAACTGTAGGACCTTTATATAGACAGGTTTGACATTACAAATCAAGTCCAATAAATACAAATTACCACAGGTGGACTCCCAAGTAGTAGGATCTCAAGGATCAATGGAAACGGGATGCACCTGAGCTCAATTTTGAGTCTCATAGCAAAGGGTGTGAATACTTATGTAAATATGGAATTTGTTTCTATTTTGTTATAATTGTGCAAAAATGTTCAAACCTGTTCACTTTGTCATTATGGGGTGTGGAGCTTGAGGACATGTGAATAAATAAAAAATAAGGCTGTAATGCAACAAAATGTGGGGAAGGGAAAGGGTCTGAATCCTTGCCGAATGCACTGTATCTGACCGTGTGAGAAAGGAGTAGTTCACCCAAATAACAAATTACATTGGTTTCCCTACCCTGTAAGCAGTCTATGAACAAGGTATGCTAGCAATCCACGCTTCGGTTTAGGTTCCCTGGCACAGTTTCCAAATTCAGAAATGTTAGAATGTGTGTCATGAATCCCATTCAAATCATTTGGGCATCATGTACAAATCTAAAAGTATTTAAAATTGATTGAAGCTCAACAGAGGGTTGGTAATCTAGCCAACTTCTGGAAAGTGGTCAAATCTTTGAAACAAAACTTCACCCCTTGGTTGCCCCAGCAGGTTATGACAGCCTCTTGTCCCATGCTAGACAAAATTGACATTTTGTGGGGCTTTTAATAACCATTTTGCTTCAGCTGGCCACCTATTTGAGAGGATAGCCTTTGAAAATGCCTCATTCTGGAGTACTTTAGTCAACTCTGCATCATTCTGTACAATATTTTCTAACACTCGCATACTTTATTTTCCTTTCTACCATTTGTCTGATGTACTAAGTGCTTTTCTAAAGATTGTTTTAAAATCCATAGGGTCTGATTCACTTAATCCTGTTTTTAATGCAGCTTTCTGCCCCACATATTTCAGAGCCTTTGCCCTATTTTTAATTTGTTTTGTCTTATCCTGAAGACCTGGAAAGCGGCACATGTCGTCCCCCAACATAAGATGAGATCCTTCTGACTTAGATAACTGCTGTCCAATTTCCAAATAAATAATCCCTAGAAACTCACAGCTTCTCACTCTATTCTTAATGTGCACCAGTCTGGTTTTAGACCTGAACATGGCATCATTTTAGATCATACTTTTTTATTTTTGCTGCCTTTCAAGGTCTTCAACATGGTTGACCATCACATTATCATTTAAAAAGTTGACTGATATAGACCTGGATCAGGCTTCTTTCAAGTGGTTTGAAAATTGTCAGACGGAACACTTCCATTTCTGATGGCGTTAAGTCTAGTTTTCTGGCTATTACTTTGTGTACCGCAGGGGTTGGTATTGGGACCTGTCCTCTTTACTATTTATATAAATAATATTTGTCTAGCGGTTAAAGTGTAATATTAATTTGTATGCAGACGTTTCTGTCATGTATGCAATCTCCCAAACTAGACCAGTCTTTAGTTACAATCTGACTTTTTTGCCTTTATAAAAACTTGTACTTCAAGTGGGCAAGACTAAATGTTCTTGAATTCTGGCAAAAATGTTTGCCGTGCTACATATTTATTGAATGGTTCCCCCATCGATTGGGTTCTGGACTATATATTTTGGATTGAGTTTTAAACACTGAGCAAGGAAACTAAGATTTAAAGTGGAATTTTTCCTAAATTAATCTTGCCTCTCCCTGAAAAGCAGATTGTACGGTCAATTTTCCTGCCAGTTCTGGATTAGGGTGACACCATTTACCAGAATGCAGCAGCTGCTACTCTGAAACCTTTTGAATGCAGTCTACCATAGTACCTCCCTGATTTCTTGAATAGAAATCCATTCTAGATCGTCTGACTGGATCCAGAAACCAATGGGTTGGCCAGAACACGCATGGGTAATGCAGCGTTTGAACATTTATTTGGCTTTGGTACTCTGATTGGTTCGAGTTAATTCAAACGCTTTGTTTTGTACAACACCCCTCATTTTGACATTACCACAAACAATTTCAATGATGGCAGTCTGACAAAGTGTGTTCAGAAAGTATTCTTACCCTTTAAACTTGTTCCACATTTTGTTACAACTTGAATTCAAAATGGACAGTGAAAACACATTTAAAGAAATACAGAAATATCTGGTTTACTTACATAAGTATGCACATGCCTGAGTCTATGCTTTCTAGAAGCACCTTTGGCAGCGATTACAGCTGAGTCTTTCTGGATATTGTGCAACATCCCATTTTATTTATTTTTTAATTCAAGAATTCTGTCAAATTAGTTGTTGATCACTGCTAGACAACCATTTTCAGGTTTTGCTGTAGATTTAAGACAACTAACTTGACCACTCTTGGTAAGCGACTCTAGTGTAGATTTGGCATTGTTTTAGGTGATTGTCCTGCTGTAAGGTGAAATCTCAGTCTGGTGGAAAGCAAACCGTAGCAGGTTTTCCTCTAGGATTTTGCCTGTGGTTATTTCATTGTTTTTTATTTTTATCCTGAAACACTCCCCAGTCCTTAACGATTACACATAACATGATGCAGCCACCTCTATGCTTGAAAATATGGATAGTTGTACTCTGTAATGTGTATTGGATTTACCCTGACCATAATTGGTATCCAGGACAAAGTTAATTGCTTTGCCACATTTTTTGCAATATTACTTTAGTGCCTTGTTGTAAGCAGGATGCTTGTTTTGGAATATTTTTTTATTCTGTACAGGCTTCCTTTCACTCAGTCAATTCAGTTAGTATTGTGGAGTAACTACAATGTTGAGCCATCCCTCAGTTTAATGGCTGTGATAGGAAAAAACTGTCGCTGTTTTAGTCTCCATTGGCTTAATGATATCCCTTAGCGGTTTCATTCCTCTCCGGCAACTGAGTTAGGAAGGACGCTTGTATCCTTGTGACTGGGTGTATTGATACGCCATCCAAAATGTATTAACTTAATGCTCAAAATCATATTCAATGTCTGCTTAAACATATATTTTTTTTTTACCCATCTACCTGTAGGTGCCCTTAGTGAGGCATTGGAAAACGACCCTGGTCTTTGTGGTTGAAATATGTTTGACTGAGGGTCCTTTTTAGATTGTTTGTGGGGTACAGAGGTGACTCAATCATTAAAGTCATGTTAACTATTGCACACAGTGAGTCCATGCTTATGTGACTTAAGCACATTTTTACACCTGAACCTATTTAGGCTTGCCATAAGTGGTTGAATACTTATTGAAGACATTTTAGCTTTCAATTTTGTATTAATTTGTAAAAAATAAATCCACTTTGACATTATGGGGTATTGTGTGTAGGCCAGTGACAAATCATGTTAATCTATTTTAAATGCAGGATGTAACACAACATAATTGCGGAAAAAAATCCAAGGGTGTGAATACCTTAAGGCACTGTATGTAGCGAACGATAGAGCAGCGTAATTAAGTTTGAGTTGTCTGACTTGCCTAACAGCCAATTTGGTAACTCATGTTAATGGAGTTTCCTCGGGTGTCCACCGACTTGGGTAATTCAACTTTGGTTTTAATGCATATCACTGCTGGAACAATTTACAAAACTCATAAGTGAATGTTCCGGTGCTGCTCTGGCAATTTTAGTGTTGAGGACCCAGTAGATGAGGAATGTAACTTTTTTTTTTTTTTAACATCGTATTGATTGTACTCTTTTCAAAATGAATTGATTTGTTGTATTACAGTGATTGGGGCACCCTTGAGAATGAGGCCCTGGTCTCAATGGGTTTCCCCTGAATGAATAAATAAATGCTAATATTGGTCCTATGACTTGAATGAGATTTGTGCCATAAATGCTAAAACATTAGCACTGTGAAACAGTGCCAGTGAAACATAACTTAGTTTAAGCCATGGATTGTTGCCACACCTTGTCCCATATACTGCAACAGGGTAAGGAAACCAAAATGTCATTTTGGATGAACTATCCCTTTGAATGTTTAATGAAGGGCCGCATATCTGACCGTGTGAAATGTTTATTTTTTAGGAAAGACCGCAAGATGGCCTTGGTCCAGATGAGCTCAGTTGAGGAGGCCATAGAGTCCCTCATCGAGTTCCACAATCACGACCTGGGTGAGAACCACCACCTGAGGGTCTCCTTCTCCAAATCTACCATCTGAGGGGTGCAGCCCAAAACACTACTGTGAATGGGCTGCCCACATCCCTTCACAGCCTCTACTATGTCAAGTTGTGGTGAAGCGACTCTTCAGTCGTGAAGTAGCATCCAACACAGCAATCACTTCCATCATTCCTAGTATATTTATATACGCATATCTACACATGTCGACCTATAAACCATATGGAAAAGAAACATGCACACCCGATTTTACTGGGTAAAAAAAGAAAGTTTTATATTTCTAGCATCTTGCCTTTGCGAGGTAAATGCATTCCTTGCTCTCTGTACCGACAGAAGTAGTTTACACTTGCCTGTCTAAGTCTGATTTAAGAGATTGGCGTAGCCTAAACTTCAGTCTTTTGGTAAATTCCATTTGCCCTTGGGTTCCAACACCACTAGGTTCTGAGGTACTTCTGTGACGCCTCATCCTCTTTGCCTTCAGATGTTTTCTGTGCCTTATTCCAGAAGTCTTATGTCCTTCAATTTGATACGTTGGCATTTTACAGCCAAAACAAAATTTAGCTCATCTTCCTCTCCCCAATCCTTGCTTGCGAAGACCAGGTTTACAGCTGATATGGGTTTACCATTTGTATAAAATGTATTACAACGTGGTTCATTCCCCCCAATGTATTATGAAGGTTTTCTTTTTAGTCTTATTTTAAAAGTAAGAAGAGCTAGTTAGTTGAAGATGAAATCCACAACTCATTATCTAGCTTTTTTATTTTTTAAATATGTAAACCCCTTGTACCAGGGTTTGTGATTATTAGTCTTGTTTACTCTATTTCTAGATGTAGGTTTGCATTTTTTATGAAATTTATGCAATACGTTTTGTACAAATCCAGTATTGTACACATTGTTATTCCTATATACTGTTGGTTGTAGCTTATTGGTCAGTGGTTGCCTTAACGACTGTGCCTTAGCAAAAGGTCTTATTAGAAATGTCCTGATAAGTATGGCTTACAATGTCTTATGATTTTTGTCTTAATGGCTTGCCTCTCCTGATGCAGTGGCTGTCAATTTACTATATTTATACAATTTTGTGATACACTACAGCATAAAACCAAATAAGGTCTTTTTGCAAGTTATTTTAGCAAACCTGTATACACAGCTTTATTCATAATGCACTGCCACAGAGTTGTGGTAGTCTGCCTGCCCATTATAGCACATTTTACAAGGCTCTTACGGGGATCAGACAGAAGCGGACTATTGTGACTCTGCTGCTGTGAATTATAAAATAAACATAAGAATTGGAAGAGTCTCTCAGTTGCATGCCAAGATGAATGATGGTTATTTGATATTTACATGTGGGGTTAGTAACCTTTATTGTACAGGGCTGTGACTTTACCTTAACGCAGTCATTGCTAACGGCAATACGGCACCCTCTTTCATGTAGTCTATGGACGGGACTTGTGGATCTGGACAAATTTCATCTTAAATTGAGATCCATTTTGCGTTTTTGGGGAAGTGCCTTTCAAATGAAGCCTTTTTTTGGTCTGTTTATACACGTATGTTTATGTAATGAACGTATGTTCCGCCTCAAGTGCCCTCAGGCTCATAGGAAATGCACACATCCGGCATAAATGTAAAGGTCTGCAGTGATTCTGGGCGCTTGCTACAGTGAAGGTGTACACTTTGTTGTAGATCACATTTTTAAAAGGTAATTATCAGTCTTAATACTTGGACATTCCACATGTGCATTTTATATTGGGCAAATGTTGAGGTTCTTTTCTCAATTAATTGTGCATCAAGTTCCTTATTTTAAATTGGTGCAAAGCAATAGAATTTCAGGGTCATGTGAGGAACCACAGTGCTCAGACATTGTTCGATCACTAGTTTTCTTGAACACCAGTTTATTACATGCTAACCTATTAATTGGATTCCAGCAATGCAGAAGAATGACAATTTGTTTGTAGATAACTCAAGAGGAGACACTTGTCTCCAATATGTAGCATGTATTGCTATTAAAGGTATTTTACTTGCTTTGCATACCCCAGGCCAGGAGTGGATTTCCCAATTATGCAAAATTGCACAGCATTTAAAATCATTACAACCTCTATCACTTAACATTAAGATGGCAGGATTTCTTCAAGTGAGGTGATTGTCAGGGGAGGGGGTGAAAAGCGGTATATTCATTTTTTTTTTTGTACCACAAAGTAGGTATTCTAAAACGATAGGCTTTATATCTATGAAACATGTATATTTTGATTACAATTAGCTTGGGACCTTTTCTCTTGGGCCCCCAGGTAAAGAAAAAACATCACAATTAAGTTGTTAGAAAACAAACAAAATGGGTCCCTTTTTTGGTCATTAGTGTTCCGTGTAGCTTAAATGTTTCTTAATTGTGCCTTCAATAAATATGTTCACTGCTTTCAATTTGTAATTTCCTTTTTTTGGGTTCTGCCATTTTTTTTAAAGATTTGCCTCCTTGCTCATCAGTTGGTTTCCTTCCTTCTCCTGCATACCATTGGATCTAAAGGCAACTTATTGTTTGAGCCAAATACTTAGACTACACTATTGATTTGAAATGATAAAACGTGCATAAAAATACTTTAGAGTATAGCGCCCAAGCTTTTTGGTTTCCAACTACTCTTGGAAAGCGCTGTCGGGTGTGCGTTTTGGGGTTCACTGGTGGTCAAATATGGTATTTTCGCATGAATTTCAATGAAATGTAAGTACTGGCAATTTGGGGAGCAATCTAACTGCGTTGTGTAGTTGCTTGAAAGTTGTATTTGATGTAATAGTGTTTTTCACTGACCAGGAAAATGTGTGGCTATAACAACCCAGAGTTTTTCCTGGTTAGACGGACCAAACAAATAAACTCAACATGCAACGATTTCAAAGAGTTACAGCAGTTAATGGAAATTGTGAATTCCAATAAATTAATTAGGCCCATATCTATGGATTTCACATGACTGGGAATAAAGATATGCATCTGTTGCCCACAAAAAAAGTAGGGCCATGGGATCAGAAAACCAGTCCGTATCGTGACCATTTACCTCACGCAGCGTGACTTCGCATCCGGCTGTTGATTGTGGACTGTTGTCCCACTCCTCTTCCCTGCCTGTGCGAAGTTCCTGGATGTTGGCAGGAACTGGAACACGCTGTCATACATGTCGATCCAGAGCATCCCAAATGTGCTCAATGGGGGACATGTCTGGTGAGTATGCAGGCCATGGAAGAACCGGGACATTTTCAGCTAAAATAGTCATTAACGTCTACAGTGTATTTCTGATCAATTTGCTTTTCTTTCTAAAAACAAGTTCATTGCTAAGTGACCCCAAACTTTTGAATGGTAGTGTGTATATATATATATATATATATAAATAAAATAAACTTTATTAGTATAAGGATTTCTCCGTTTTAAAGCCACTTTTTGGTGAGCCTACAAAACCTATTAGATCATCTTGAAGTTCTGTGCTGATTGGATTTTATAGTTGAAATTATAAGCTATTTTATTAAATTTTTATGTCCCCAAACATTGTACACGAAGGTACCTCACAGTAAAATAGAGGTACAACCATAGAGGTATGTGTTCTATATATATGCAAGTATATTTATGAGTAAGAATATGTATTAAGTATTTGTTCTTTCCGGACACGAACACCCGTGACCATAGAAATAGGAATTCATTGAGTCCGATATCAATGCCCGTGACACTGTACACGTCACTAACAGGAACTTGGCATTTCCTGGTTGTACTTATCGAAACCACTTATGCTTACAACAAAATGCTCGTGTGAAGTTGCTGTTTTCTCCATTGAAACGACGACACGGTTTAATTGTAGTGTGCTAGTCCGTTTTTACAGTGTAAGGCGACAACGAAAATGACATTTCAAGCAGTCATGAGGATCCTTTTACCGACGTTGTGGGCTATTTCAACCTTCGCAGACGAAAGAACGAAGTCGCCAACAACAACAGGCATTACTGCTGCTGGCAACACCAAGCATGTCACGAATTCGAGTGCCAGTAACACGACGTCCAAGAACAATCATAGCAGCATTTTCAACTCCTTCGACGTTGATAGTTCAATGATACAACGGGCCTTGTACGTCCTTATTGGAGTCACCACCATTGGCGTGTTCTATTTCCTCGTGAGAGCTGTGCGGTGAGTAGAACAAGCTAATGATGTTGATGAAGACAGACCATTATCTATTGGTAGCAATCGTTGAGTCATTACATTTTTTTTCTTCACTTGAGCTTTCAATGTCCGTGACTTTTAAAATGAATTACGTTATGTTTAGGCAGAAGAAAAGAACAACCTCTAAGAAGAAGTATGGGCTGTTGTCAAACTATGATGACAGTGTTGAGATGGCTGTGCTGGAGAGTGATGAGGAGGATGACACTGTATATGAGGCCAGGTCCCTGAGAAGGTGAGTGAGATCTAATGACAAGAAGGTGCATCATCCACTAGTGTTGCTCATCATATACAAATCCCAGTCTTTTGCAAGTTTACATTGTAAATTTGTACGACACTGAGACTAGGGATTGCGAAAGTGCAAACTTGAAATACCTCAAACACAAGAACAGTAAGCCTACCTCAAATAACCTTAAAGGACAGTTGTTATTATGTACCATCCATATTTAACATGTTATTGTGTGAATGTGCAGTGAATCAGTTTCACCTTTTAACCTTAGTGTCGTCATTGATCATTGGGCTCCTGAGTGGCGCAGCGGTTTAAGGCACTGCATCTCAGTGCTAGAGGCGTCACTACAGACCCTGGTTTGATTCCAGGCTGTATCACAACCAGCCGTGATTGGGAGTCCCATAGGGCGGCGCATAATTGGCCCAGCGTCGTCCGGGTTTGGCCGGAGTAGGCCGTCATTGTAAATAATAATTTGTTCTTAACTGACTTGCCTAGTTAAATAAAGGTTAAATAAAATAAATAAGAAATGTATTTATTTAACTTCTCTGTTTGTCTCTGTCTTGTATTTATCAGATGAGTCTGGATCTTTTCAAATAACACACATTGGACTGGGGAAAGAATGGAGACATTCCTAAGGTGCATTTTTCAACTGTTATTAAGGCATCTTTTTCTCTTGCACCTGAAAAATGAAAAACTGGCTTTCAAAATGACTGCTCTATCCTCCGGTGAACACTTATTTTGTCTAGCTGCCTGGGTATGAAAAAGACATGGTGTTTTTGGTGACCAAATAAACTTACCTTTTGATTCTAACTATGAAGAGGAGGAAATAGGATTTGTAACATAACAGGAGTCTAATGCCAAAGTTGCTTAAGTGAATGTGCGTGGGATAATTCTTCAAATCCCCTTGTGCCCACCTTGAACTGTGCATAACAAACAACGAAAGATCTCTTCTAATCATCAACACGGATCCTCAATTTCCCTGTCAATGTGGTGTTGCCAAGGTTTTGTTTCTTTGTCTCTTGACAATATTCTGTTGCCATGGCATCCTATATATTTTATGATGTCTACCTTGAATCATACCTGGACCATTAGAGTTAGGCTAGTAGCTAATAGCCTGATTAGTGAGTGTGCTTACAAACTACTGTAAACTAAGCTACCCTACCAATATCCCCATCTGATTTTGTACTATGCACCCACACATGAATGTTGTACTGTTGCATATACCTGCTCTATTTGGTAAGCTAGACCTAATAAGTTTGTAATATTTTCAAGAAGTTAGTTGCTGAAAAAGCAAGACTTAAGCCAAAACTTTTGACAATCTTAGACAGTATGGAATGTGTCTGTAATTATCGCCCCATTTTTATGCAGACTAATCAATATGCAATTCCACTGGAGATTGAACGATCCATCCCTTCCCCTCTGTTTTGGCTACTTGTAACTCTGTAGAAGAAGCACCTATAATAATTTGTTAGGCCTACTCATATCAGTTCAACTGTAATTTCAGGTTTTGGTTACCAGTAATTTCCCAATGCCCAACCCATTGTTTTCAAATCCAGCTAACTGTAAATTATCTCATGTGTTCTGAGAACCTTTGCTTCTTTTTATTTTTCAAAAACAACACATTTCAGAGCTGGTTCTTTCTCCTAAATACATGGTTGCTCTTGACTGTAAAATCTCCTGTAATTTGTCCAGAGACAGTTTGCTGTTGCATTTACACAAGCTACTAAATGAACAAAGAAGAGTCCACACAATCTATATATTTTTTACATAGCTTTTTCCAACCTGCTTTGTCAAATTAAGGTTTTGAATTTATTGTGGTGTCTTAATTTTCCATGCTATACTCAAGTTGCAGAAAGAGGATCCCTGCATAAGTATTTGTCACTACTGTGCTTGCTTCATAGCAATACCCAGGGGAAAATGAATACAATGTCACACATTGATTTATTAATTGAAACATCTTGGTTAATTGTGCCTCCATTTCCGAGAGGTAACTGCATTATAGGTTACGTTCCTGATAATCAGAAGAAACACACAGGCAAGAGATTTATCTTAAATGAGCATCAACCCCACTGAAAATCCTCCCAGGTGTCCTTCTGGATTTAGCCTATTGGAAATGGATTGTAAACCTTCAAACAATGTCAATGTCTGTACTAGAAATAGATCTTTTCTAAGAATTTTAATGCCAGCTGGTCCTGAGCTCAAAACAACTTCCAAATCACTCCTTTCCCTCGTCATATGATTTGTTTCCCGAAGGTGGTTTTCTGTCTGCATTCCTTTGTCTGTGCAAATCTTGTATTTAACGGGAGCAAGGTCAGTCATATGATAAAGACCTCGGCGAACAAAGGCTCCAGTAAAACAATATGCTTTGACTGGCTCTAACAAATATCATGATTGTTTTCATGGTCTATTTCTTGCCTTCGTCTATGAACTGTATGTACGTTCTGATCAGCAATACTGTTCCTTTGTCAATACTGTGGCCTGTGTGATAGAGAAGTCCCAGTCGTGTTTTGAATGAGGCCAAAGTGTATGTACTGTATCTGTGTGTGTGTGTGTATTGAGTCTTGTATTCTCTGTTGATTTAATGACTAGTAGTGCTGTGTTGGTGCTGCAGGTCTGAGGCCTTCTGGTTGGTTGGTGGTGGGATCCTTAGGCTGTTACGGTGGGCTCTTTTCACATCATGTTGAAAAGGAAAAATAAATCAAAGTGAGACTTTGAGCAAGACAAGCTTGGTGTGAAGGTTTTAACTCTCTTTCCATTCTTTGTTGTATGCCATTTGAGATTATAACAAACTGTATACACGACAGGACAGGAGGCATTGAAACTGCTGCAATTTAGGAGATGTATTGAATGCAGTGTCAATTAGACTCATTCACATAATATGGTGAATTCACATGGTGTGGTCCCCAATTCTCCTTCACATTGTCAGTTATTTCGTGTGTTCATTACAAAGAATTGCCACCAGGTGGTATCCTAACTCCACTAGTTCCAGTTACAATACCTAAAACTGCCAAGCTTCCGCTTTGCGCCAGCTCTGCTCAGACAGGCCTAGAAGTTAAGAATGTTACCACGTTCGTGTGTGTCATATGTTCTCTAATGGGGTATATTTTCTCTACTCCCATTAGTCCTCTCTGACCCATCATCATTATAGCAGTTCATCCTACTGCTCAGAAAATTCTCATCTGAATATCCAAAGCATCATTTGGCTGTTTTTTTACAAGGATGTAATGATTTACTTTCTTTACAGATATATTTTTAGGTAGGCACAAAATTGTTTTGGGAGGCAATCACACAAAATGTATTTTGAAAAATGTTTTAAGTTTTATCCTTACATCAGAACTTGAGGAAATAAGAGTATTGTTTCACTTACTTTCCCTTTAACTGTTTGAAGAAAGTTGTATGGCTGGTTCACAGGACAACAGATAATGGTGTTGTAAAGAGGCCAGGTATTACAAGTAGCCTAAGTGTAGGAGGAAATGGTGTGTGTAACAGGCAATATACCCTATATTCACAAATGGATAATCTCCCTCTCTCCTCCTTGTCAGTCCCTCTGTGTATCAGTTGGAGAGGAGTCGAGCAATGCCAGGTGCACCCAGTGTGTGTCATCCTGGCCTGGGCTGCATATGCTTTTCCAATTACCTCTGTTAAACTCCACTGTGACATCCTCGCTCGATGCAAACATCCGAGACCCGGGCCCGGCCCAGAAGAGGATTTGCATTGGGTAATTCCGGTTGACTCGTGTCAACGGCAATTTGCCGCACTCCAAAAAATGTGGAGAAGCGAGCCAACAAGGGGAACGAATGCCATTGAGTGGCACAGCTGGAGCTGCGAGAAATTGTCTCCAAGAAATTTCACTGGAAATCCAATGACTGAAGCATGAAAATCTGATATTTAAAAGGGAGCGGAAGGGAAGAAAGAAGAGCAAAGACAGAAATGAATTTATTCCAAATCCAACTGTGGGACCGTATGGCCTGGGCTGGATCCTCTCTGCATTTCAATGAAGAGAAACCGACCAAGTGATGTTGATCATTCTTATTTTCTTTATCCTGCATCATTCTGCACTCCATCTCCTTTCAGAATCTTCAGTGTCGGCTTTCTGCTTACTTTTCACCAGCCGTTTTCAACACAGCAGAAATCATTTAAAGCAACTTTTTGAGCCTGTAATACATGAGGTGGGGGGGGAATACATTGTGCTTTTGGATGCACTCCATACTGAGTTACTTCTGTAAGGCCCACTTCAGTGCCTCAGCTTTTGGCTGTAGCACACTGGCTAAGAGGGAACACTGTTCCTATCAGATTATGCTGAATCTTATACAATGTCCTACAGCCTACACTCATTGATTGTCCTGTTTTCTCCTCAAGAGAGGGGGTTGATAAGAGAGAGAGAGAGACTTTTCCTAGAGCAGGGGTAACCACGGGCTGATTTTTGTCAGAGCGGATGTTTGCGGGGTTGGAAACATAATTATAATTGTACACTGCAAATTGACCACAACTAAGCCCAATAAGAGATTGTATTTTAAAATACCAATAATTTCATACCTTGATTCATACCTTGAGACATTACCATCATTTTTTAATCGAGTGAACACTTGGGAGCAGATTTCTCTCCCAAAAATGTCAAACTTTTTAGGGTGCCCCCAATAAATCACTTGCGTGCCAGCAATGGCACGCGGGCCGCTTGTTGCCGACCCGTCCTAGAGTGATTGGTGACATCCTGAGAACTAAATTATGTTACTGTATTTCTCATTCTTCCTATGATTATAGTATAGGTATGATTAGTCATTTCAATAATATTTCATCTGCTGTGAAAGTGAGTTTAGAAAACCTGTTTACAGAATTAGGGATCGGGCCTACCTCCTCGAGTTCTCAAACTGAAACCAGAAGCTTACTGTATCTATGGTACATTTGGGGATAATGTCTGGCTGTATCCATTTATACAATATTGGTCCTGTTGAACTTGTGTGTGATATTCTGTCTTGCTACGGAAACTGTAGCAGAAAAAGCTTCAGTGAATTTCACAAGCAGTGTCGCCCCCAATATCTTATGTGGCTCCTACTGTGTGGCCCAAGGCACAGCTCTACCAGCTGGCACTGTGTGTGATGAGACTAGACGTGAGATGATAGTCCTTTCTCCACTCACTCAGAGGTCATTCCCAGCCACAGGAAAAGCCTCCTCAGAAGCAAGAGATGCAGAGGTAGAACTTAAGCACTCTCTCTTTCCTCTTCCTTTACATTCTATTGAACCCTCTCTCTCTCCTTCTCTGCCCCCCTCCCCATCTCCCTCCACTGTCTCCTGCCCACACACTCTCGCTCCCCATCTCGCTCCCCATCTTTCTCCCCTTTCCACACACTTTTTCAAGTCAGAGGAGACGCTCGCTCCTGACCTTGCTCAATGCTTGAGTGGCTAGGCTGCTCCTGGCTGCTGGAGCGCTACTGGGAGACATAATAAACGGCGCCCTTTTCATCTCCGACACAAAGAACGGAGAGAAGAAGATTCCGGGGGCCTCAAAGGAAGTCTCCCGAACAAAGGAGACCTGAACTGAATAGATCTGCAAAGAGGAGAGTGGCAGGATGGGAGGTAGGGGAGGGGGAGCAAACTTTACTTCCATAAACACACACACTCACAAAAGGGGGTAATGGTGATGATTGGCTATATTAATTGTTTTGGTTGGTGGTATTTCGGGGTTTGTTCTCGAGGCTTATTCACACTGGGGTTGGCCGATAGAAGCACAGAGGCTAAACTTCAAAGGGTACAGCCTACATTTCAGGAGCATCATTTATCCACCCAGTACTCCCCCTATAATGTTCCATGTGCAGTAAGCCATATTTGGTTCTTGGTGTGAGGATAGGGAAATCAACCCTTAATAATTGGATTGATTCATTGTAAAGGTGTAATGCTCACTCCCGGACCTGGTGGATATTGTTCAGCATCCGGGATGCCACGGTGGAGTTGAACACACTATCAATGGTTCTTTATTCATGGCACAGAGCGATTGGTGTGGCACTTTAACTCCTGTTTTTTGGGGGGCTGAGATTTAGGGCCTGCTAGCGACAGCTTGGGAATAACTGGAACCGGGATGTGTGAAGGACTAGAATCAGTTTGAATATCCACGGGGCCTGTATGCCTACCTGTATTTGCTCATGTCACGTTCTCTCCACAAAAGGAGTGACAGGAGGGGCGAGTGGGATCCTGAGCAAACTTCACTTCCATAAACACACACAAAATGGGGGGGTGATTTATCTTTTTACCATTTTGTTTTTCCACAGCACCCCACGAATAACACCACACACACACAAAAGCCCACGATACAACACATTGCCCAAGATGATTACCTTCAGAAACTATTCAAACCCCTTGACCTTTTCCACATTTTGTTACATTAGTCTTACTCTAAAATTCAATAGTTTTTTTTCATCATTCTACACACAATACCCCATTTTAGAAATGTTTGCAAATGTATTTTTAAAAAACGATCACATTTTCATACCCTTTACTCAGTACTATGTTGAAGCACCTTTGACAGCGATTACAACCTCCAGTCTTCTTGGGTCTGATGCTTCAAGCTTGGCACACCCGTATTTGGAGTTTCTTCCATTCTCTGCAGATCCTCTCAAGCTCTGTCAGGTTGGATGGGGAGCGTCGCCGCACAGCTATTTTCAGGTCTCTCCAGAGATGTTAGATCGGTTTCAAGTCCGGGCTCTGGCTGGGCCACTCAAGGACATTCAGAGACTTGTCCCGAAGCCACTCCTGCATGGTCTTGGCTGTGTGCTTAGGGTCATTGTCCTGTTGGAAGGGGAATTTTTGCCCAAGTCTAAGGTCCTGAGTGCTCTGGAGCAGGTTTTCATGAAGGATCTCTGTACTTTGCTCCATTCATCTTTCCCTCGACCCTGACTAGTCTCCCAGTCCCTGCTGCTGAAAAACATCCCCACAGCATGATGTCGCCACCACCATGCTTCACCGTAGGGATGATGCCAGGTTTCCTCCAGACGTGACGCTTGGCATTCAGGCCAAAGAGTTATATCTGGGTTTCATCAGACCAGAGAATCTTGTTTCTCATGGTCCGAGAGTCCCTTAGGTGCCTTTTGGCAAACTTCAAGCGGCCTGCACTAGGAAGGATCTTGGTGGTTTCAAACTTCTTCCATTTAAAGATGATGGAGGCCACTGTGTTCTTAGACCTTCAATGCTGCAGAATATTCAAGAGCTCTGAATACTTTCCAAATGCACTGTATGGTTTCCAGATTTTGTCAACCAATCCTCCAGTTTGTTATAGAGGGTGAATAGTTTTTAATTGATGTCTATAAAATGTTTTTGTAATAATTAGAACTAGATTACAAAACATTCTCTATTGATCACCACGGTGAATGTAAATGTAAATCACCAATATATTAATTTCCCAAAAGAGATAATCGTGGAGATGGATGGGTTTAAATTCCTAGACAAAATGAAATGATAGCACGTGCATTATCCCAAAATGGTGTCAGTTTATTACAGGACCACAGCATGTGTAATAGGGTTCCTTTCTGTATCTCCAACAGAGATGTGACATTTCTGGGTGTATTACATGCATTCTGGCAGGAGTGTAGTAAGTCCAATGAATTCACTTCAATTGCAGTATTTTGTCTTAGGTTGTGGGAGCAGGTGACCAATGGTTCTCCTCAATCTCTTCCTTTTAGATCTGTTGTCAATTCTTTCCTTGTAGGTTCTGAACCGTCGGGTAGAGTTTCAATCAACCCTTGATCTAACTTGGCAATTCACTTATTTGGAGTAGCAGCTTTTTTCAGTATTTTTTTTCTGTGCTAGATGCTTTAGATTCATCCAGATTCTGTTGAAGAGATTGAATGACATTTCGGAGTTGTACGAACATAAAGAAGTCGGCTTCGGAAAATCCCAATCTTTCTTGGAATTGAGTGAATGACAAGTTGAGATCCATCACAGTACACATGTTAAACAGTCATGATGCCACTAGGACTTAAAGGTGTTGTCATTAAACATTGGAAATAAGGTGGGGTTATTCCAAGATGGGGGGCCTGGCAATATTAGTTCATTCCACCTTGTGAATTGATGTACATTTAGCCAAATACGAATGGAATTGAGAATCACTGGAATGTCTGTCTTTTTTCTTCAACTCCTTGGACCCGGGGTAGTGAATATATTTGAGATCTTAAGGTATTACATTGGTTGCTTCGATTCTCCTCCATGCACAAGGTTAGGCATCTGTGCATTGTTTAAGTGAACGCAGTTGTGCAGCCCAGTAATACATCTCCATATGAGGTAGCCTAGTTCAAGACCTCCAGCTTTATAGCGTAGTGTAAAACAGACAATTAGAGTCTTGTGGTCTTTCCATTCCAAATAAAGAGAGTAGGCCATTTTTTACTTTAAAAAGTTGGATGGAATTTCAACTGTCAGGGCCTGCAATAAATACATCAACCTTGGTAATATATTAATTTTGATTATGTTCACCCTACCTAACATATAGATAGGGAGAGATCTCCATCTCTGAACGTCAGATTCATTCTTATCTTAAATTAAAAATCATTGACTTCATATGCCTCCTCCAGAATGCATGGTGTCAGAACACTCAGGTACTTTAAATGTGTCTGTCCATTTCCACTTAAATATACTTTCTAAGCCTGAGAAGGGCTGATTAGAAATTAGAATTCTCCCAATTCACTTTGAATCCTCATACAGCACCATATGTGTTCAAAAGTATTAAAATAAATAACAGAATGTTCTATTTCAGATAAAGTCAAATGTAATCTGCATGCAATGATATCACATGATCTCCACCAATCTCGATGCTCCAGATTGAGCCATGAGTTCTAAGTATTGATGCAAGGGGTCCTGTTGCTAATGAAAATAAATAACTAAACAAAGAGCATCCCTGTCTTGTCCCTCTTGATTCAGAGATCTGTCCATTTGTTCATATAGATGCTTTTGGGGATTTGTACAATAGCTTAATCCAGGAAATAAATACCGTACCAAAACCAAAACCTTTTTAAGACTGCCACCAAATATGCCTATTCCAACCTATCGAATGCTTTTTCAGAATCTATTGATACGGCCACTTGTGGAGCGTTCAAGTTCTTGGTATGGTGGATTATATTGAAAAAAAACGGCAGAGATTGTCTGCAGATGTCCTGTTCTGAGTGAATCAACTTTTGTATCACTGTTTCTATGCGAAAAGCCAATACCTCAGCAATTATTTTGTATTCCACATACAAGAGTGATACTGGGTGGAAGGATCCGCATGACAATGGATCCTTAAGTAACTGAACTGAATGACTACCGACCTGTAGCACTCCAATCATCATGAAGTGCTTCGAGAGGCTAATCAAAGACCACATCACCTCATCCCTCCCCAATTTACCTACCACCCTGACAGATCCATGGACAAGGCAATCGCCATTGCACTACACACTACCCTCACCCACCTGGACAAAAGGAATGCATATGTGAGTATGCTGTTCATTGACTACAGCTCAGCCTTCAATACCATATTGTCCTCCAAGCTCCTCAAAGGTCACGGCCCTGGGCCTGAGCTCCTCCCTATGCCACTTGGTCCTGGACTTCCTAATAGGCCGTGCCCAGGTGGTGAAGGTAGGCAACATTACCTCCTCCACACTGATCCTCAACACGGGGCCCCACAAGAATGTGTCTCCCTGTATACCAACTGCATGGCCTCACACAATTCGATCTCATTTATCAAGTTAGCTGACGACATGACAGTAGTAGGACTGATCACCAACAACAACGAGAAAGCCTACAGAGAGGAGGTAGGCACTCTTGATGGCATGGGGCCAGGTAAACAACCTCGCCTCAACGTCGGCAAAACAAAGGAGCTGATTGTGGACTTCAGGATGAACCAGTCTGGGCATGCCCCCATCCTCAACAACAGGGCTGGTGTGGAGACGGTCAAAAACTTCCTCGGCGTATCCCATTTCGGAGAAGCAGAAATTGTCAAACCACACGGACACCGTGGTGAAGAAGGCACGACAGTGAATCTGCAACCTCAGGAGGCTGAAGAAATTCGTCCTGTCCCCAAGGGCCCTCGGTGTTCTACAGCTGCTCCATCACAGCCTGGTACGGCAACTCCACCGACACCAACTGCAAGGCTCTACAGAAGGTGATACGCTCAGCCAAACGCACCATTGGTTGCACACTGCCCGCCCTCCAGGACACCTGCAAGACCTCAAGGACCTCAGCCACCTGAGCCACGGCCTGTTCTCCCGCTTCCATCACTCAGACGCGGGCAGTATAGGAGAATTATGGGAAAAAAATAGACTGGCCAATAGCTTCTAGCCCCAGACCATCAGGCTGCCGAATAGCCACCACCAGGCAGCTACCTACCCCCCCCCCCCCCCCCATAAAAATGTAACAGTGTTACATTCACTTGTTGACCTGCACTGTTGGAGCTCAGAGCTTAAGAATTTCACTGTACCTTGCATTATATCTTCAAAACCTTGTGCATGTGATTACTAAACTAATCTAATCTAATCATTACCAGGAGAGATGGTTCACTTTAGGGATGGGCATTAGACATTTTTGGACTGTTTGAGTACTCAGTGTTTTTTTGTTTATTTTTTAGAACACAAGGCCTACGCTGGAAGACAAAAAGACAAATGTGCTCATTATTTATATGGTAAGTGTGCATTGATGCATAATTTATCATAACCATTACAGATAACAAATCCTAATTGCTAAATTGCCCGATATATATTCAGTCAATATAAAAACAAGTTCCATTTTAACATGAATTTATTGAAAGCGTAATATCAACTGGATATATTATATCGTGGAGCACAATCTTTAAAAAGGCAGTAACCTCAGCAGTGGCGCTTGCTTGTAGAAGCCTATGGCTGTGCAATGGCATAGCCTTGTTTTGTTCATTTAGCAGACCAGACACCTTTACTTTCCCAGCCCTTATTACAGTCAAGACACACCTGTTATATTGTAAAAGAAAAACATGATGCACTGTAACAGAATAAAAATAGACAATCTGTCTTTTTGATATACAGATGTTTGATTTAGTTTATTCTTCCTGTTCTTTGGGATTTCCTAATTGAATGAAGAATTGCACATTGAACACAGCATGAGGATGAATTACGGCCACGACATCTGTTTGGTGAGTAAGCCTAGGCATGAAAATATTGCCCTTTTGTCTTTATCAAACAAATGTTTTTGCATATAGCCTAGGCTAACCAATTCTAAATGTCACTAGCAGTTTGCAAATGACCCTAAGTGGAAAATAGACAGGACACAGTTATTCCAAAACCGCAGTGCTCATTGTTGGAACACAAATTTACTTACTTCAGTCAACCAGTCCATTTTGAATTTGTGATGAAAGTGTTGTCATTTGGCAAGGAATGTAGCTTCTTCTTCTTATTATTATTATTCTGTATCCCATCAGTTAGATATGTTTTTGTAGGCATTTATTTATGTAGGTCTTAAGGGAGCTTGTGTGTGCAATCAGCGTATAGATGGAGCGATCAGAACGCAATTGAGTGAGTGAGACATGGATGAGAAAGGGAATTTAGGGAGAACTGTGTGATGTTTGGCTTAGTTTCTTTTTTGTTGTGCCCCGCAAATGCACATATACAAATGGAACACTAGAGTCAAAGCAAATTAACGTTGTCTTCAAGACAAAATTACTATCTCTGGTTAAAGATCGGGTTTTGACGTCCATTCAAGGACTTGATTACTCATGTCCATCCCTAGTTCACTATATCCTCCCTTGAACTTTTGTTTTTGGATTGATACAGTTTGTATCAATACAGTTTGTGATCAAATGTTTTAAAGACTGAGTTGATTTCAGAAGGATCCATTGTTATGCTACCATCTGGGTGGGTTGAATGTTGTGAATGGTACGTTCCTCTTCCTCTTAATTTCCAAGCAAGCATTTTCCCTGCACTTTCACCTCGCTCAACTTATTGTTGGTTGGATTTCATGGCAGCAATCTCTGCAGATCTGGTGTTTTGTTGTGTTATATTCAAAGCGTCAAAGTGTTCAACTGTTTATCTGAACTGTGTTTGCTTTCTGTCGTGGATTTTCTGTTCTAGTATTTCTAATTATTTATGGGTCTGTCTTTTATTATGTGAAGAGTAAGACAATAATACAACCTCTCATATATGCTTTAAGAGCTTCCCAGACGACAGTTGGGCATACTTCCTCTACATTTATTTCCTAAAACATGTCTATCTGTGTGTTGAGATATGAGGTTAACTCCTGGGCCCGGTTGTATAAAACATCTTTAGTGTTTCCCTTAAGGAATCATTTTCCCTTACCGAAGGGAATTGTTTAAGGGTGTTGCATAGAGCCCCTCAAATATTGGGTTTTTACAGTAGTTTGAAGGCGTATATGTTAGAAAGAGTGTCTGGTTACCATGGAGACAGGCTGATTTACTGACTAGAGGTCTCCTCAAAAAGATCGCTTTCATTTTGCGAGAAAATAGGACAGGATAACCAAATTGCTTCAGAAGATAAATCATCACGTTTCTTATAGTTACTTTTTTTCTCAACTTGTTTATATCACTTTCTAGTAAGTCAAGCTAGCTAACAGAGTACCTATAGCTACTAGCCAGCTAGCTTTGTAGCTAAGGATTGGGCACCTTCCATTTTTTTTTAGCTACGTAGCTAGCAGGCTGGTTGATTTTTTTCCTTTTGTAACTCTAGCAGATGAAAGCAATATTTACCTCCACAAATGCTGTTTACATTGATATCCATACTGAATGATGCTGTTAAGGGACCTCATCCTTACCTGTTTCACTTAATTTAAGGGGGAAATTCACCTTAAAATGTTTTGTGCAACTGACTTAAAGTTAAGAAAACTTTAAGGGAAAAGATAAGGGGGAAATTAACTTAAGGTGTTTTATGCTTAAGGTGTTTTAAGCTTTAACATTAATGGCAATAGGCTATGGTCCGTAATTATTATAGGAAGGTATTGACATTCATAAACAGTCAGTTAAAGAAAAGTTTACTATAAAAAAGTCCATTGTTGAATAAGAGTTGTGGAGGTGAGAGTAACGGGTTGTTGATCTCCACAGTTCATATAGACCCATCTCTTTGATTTTGTAGAGTCGAGTGGTATCCAGATTTTCATACTGTCATACCATTTCTGTACCATACCTGGGTATACAGTATTACCAATATTTAAAAAAAATCATAATTTTATATATATATATATATATGGTTTTTTTTTGGGGGTGCATAAAACAATTTAGGCAACAGTTGTAAGCAGTGGCGTAGCACACCCCCCCCGCTGTATTCCGAAATACCCCGATATATACAGTATAAATGGTATATCACCAAAGCCTAGTGGTTTAATACCTTAGACATGTTAGGAAGAGGATATAGTTTAGTTGATGACTTGTCTAGAGTTGCATCCCGCACACAATTAAAATCCCCTCCATATAACGTTCTGGAACACTCAAAAATAACTTATATATAAAACACACATATATACTATAGACTATATATATATATATATAGTCTTGGCCAGACTTAAATGTGCTCTAGTCAACCATAAATGTCTAATTTGAAGTAAGGTGCATTATGAAGGAGAAAATAAATCAAACATATTTATACTGTGTGATTATATGTGTATGTATATATATATTATATATAGTTATTTTCAAGTATTTTCAACTAAACTATATCCTCTTCCTAACATGTGTAAGGTATCAAACCACTAGTGATATACCATTTATACTGTATACCAGGGTATACAGTGTAAATAT
The DNA here is from genome assembly GCF_021184085.1 of Oncorhynchus gorbuscha. Taxonomy (NCBI): domain Eukaryota; kingdom Metazoa; phylum Chordata; class Actinopteri; order Salmoniformes; family Salmonidae; genus Oncorhynchus; species Oncorhynchus gorbuscha. The sequence continues at coordinate 45,245,468 of NC_060187.1, forward strand.
ATATAATACGACTGATGATTCCATTGGTAAATCCAAAATACGTTTGTATATATAGTGTATGTGGACACCCCTTCAAATTAGCGGATTCAGCTATTTCAGCCACACCTGTTGCTGACAGGTGTATAAAATCGAGTACACAGCCATGCAATCTCCATAGACAAACATTGGCAGTAGAATGGTCCATACTGAAGAGCTCAGTGACTTTCAATGTGGCACCGTCATAGGATGCCACCTTTCCAGCAAATCTCCATGTGTCATTACAAAAAGAAACTGGAAGCATTTTGATATTCAAAGTTTTTTACATCATGTATCTAGCATTAAATGGAATAGAATGGAATTAATCCCTGATGTTGAACTAGCCTTTTCTTACTTCCACAACATATTCCAGGATGTATGCAATAGGCATGCCTCTTTTTTTAAAATTCAGAATTAAGGGCAGAGAGAACCCTTGGTTTACTGATGAACTTACTAGAATCATAAGAGAACGGAATGCTATGTGGGCTAAAGCAAGAGGGTCTGGTTCGGCGGATGATTGGATGTCTTTTAAACATCTTCGAAATATCGGTGTGGTTATGATCCGAAAATTGAAAACAGACAACAACCTGAAATCTACTTCGGATAATTTAAATAATCCCTCCAAATTTTGGCAATTAGTGAATGGTTTGGAGTGCAAAAAAGATGCACAGCTTCCAAAACAATTGTTGGTAGACACACAGATTGTAACTGAGAGAACCTCCATTGTGAAAGCCTTAAATCAGCATTTTCTAGATGCAGGAAGTTTATTTGAAAAGGTCAAAGGTATAATTGAGCCCCTTATGAATTTACCTGACACCCCTGTGCACTCCTTCACCAGGTTCTCCTTTTCATCCTTCTCTGTTTCAGAAGTGTGTAAAGCCCTGAAAGAAACTGATAGAAAAAAATCCCCTGGCCCTGATGATCTAGACCCCAGTTTCCTACACCTAGCTGCAGGCATCATTGCTCCCCCTTACCATGTATTTTTAACCTTACGCTTGATGTTAAGGAAATCCCCAATTTATGGAAATCTGCTTTTGTACTGCCTCTCCTGGAAGGTGGAGATCCTTCGCCACTTGACAACTATCGACCCATATCAACATTGTCTGTACTGTCAAAGATACTGGAGTCCTAAGTTAGTAGGCAGCTGAAGGCCTACCTCCAAGAAAATAACATCTTAAATGGAATGCAATCAGTCTTAGATCTGGCCACAGCACTGATTCAGCAACATTGAAGGTTTTAAATGACATCCACTGTGCTCTTGACAAGAAGTTACATTGTGTGTCTGTCTTTATTAATTTGACACTGTGGACCATGCTGTGTTAGTGCAAAGGTTAAAATGTTGTGGAATTACTGGTCATGGTCTAGATTGGTTTATAAATTACCTATCAAATTGTACACAATGTGTGTGTAATGGCGGATGGTTGAGTTGTGCTCAGGTGTTCCACAAGGGTCTTTTTTTGGCCCACTGTTGTTCATTGTGTATATCAACAACATTGGGGATCATATTGAAACAGCGGATGTTCATTTTTATGCAGATTATACTGTTCTTTTTTCAAGTGGTAGTAGTTTATCTTTATCTTTTGAAAATGCCCAAAGAGCATTTAAAATCATACAACAGAATCTGTATGATTCAAAGTTGGTTCTGAATTCAGGTAAAACAAAATGCCTGGTATTTTCAAATGCCAGGCATGTTACTAATCATGTCATTGCTACATTGGCTGGTCATACTATAGAGCAAGTCAAAGTGTACAAACATTTGGGTGTGTGAGTTGATGACAAGCTGAGCTTCACTTTTCATGTGGAGAACTTGATAAGGAAGCTCAAGCTAAGAATAGGTTTTTATTACGGGCATAAGGGTTGTTGAGAGCACTTGATTCAGTGTATCATGCGTCCCTCAGGTTCATTACCAATCAAAAACATCTAACTCATTATTGTGATCTCTACTGCGCTGTTACCTGTCCGAATGCATAGTGCCAATTATAAAGTTAGGTGGAGGAGGAATAATGGTCTCTGGCTGTTTTTCCTGGTTCGGGTTAGGCCCCTTTGTTCCAGTGAAGGGAAATCTTAATGCTGCAGAATACAATGACATTATAGATGACTCTGTGCTTCCAAGTTTGTGGCTACAGTTTGGGGAATGCCCTTTCCTGTGTACAAAACGAGGTCCATACAGAAATGGTTTGTTGAGATTGGTGTGAAAAAAAAACTTGACTTGCCTGCACAGATCCCTGACCCCATCGAACACTTTTGGGATGAATTGGAACGCCGACTAAGAGCCAGGCCTAATCGCCCCAACATCAGTACCCGACCTCACTAATGCTCTTGTGGTTGAATGGAAGCAAGTCCTCGCAACAATGTTCCAACATCGAGTGGAAAGCCTTCCCAGAAAAGTGGAGGCTGTTATAGCAACAAAGGGGTACCAACTCCATACTAATGCCCATGATTTTGGAATGAGATGTTCGAAGAGCAGGTGTCCACATACTTCTGGTCATGTAGTGTATATTGCCCAAGTAGGACTAAATGAAACACATTATTTTTGAATGAGTCTTTTTTAACAATTGTATTATAATTTATACAGATATATATATATATGTATGTATGTATGTATGTATGTATGTATGTATGTATGTATGTATGTATGTATGTGTGTGTGTGTGTGTGTGTGTGTGTGTGTGTGTGTGTGTGTGTGTGTGTGTGTGTGTGTGTGTGTGTGTGTGTGTGTGTGTGTGTGTGTGTGTGTGTATGTATGTACATGTATGTATGTATGTATGTATTTATTTATTTGAGTTAGTATGTGTAATCTCCGACAGTGGAGGGGTCTGTGTCGCTGCGTGTTCAGCACCCGTACCCATTCCCAACCACTGTGTCGCTGCGTGTTCAGCACCCGTACCCATTCCCAACCACTGTGTCGCTGCGTGTTCAGCACCCGTACCCATTCCCGACCACTGTGGAGTGAGTGTCAGTACTATGTGTCCATCCTATGTGTAGTCAACTAGTATAATTTGTGTTTGAAGTAAATATAGTGATTATAATTAAGGAGCCCTGTCTAGGGCTGGTTCTACCTTCTAAGATAGATGAGACCCTTCTGAAGTATACATTCATTATTTGTCCTGGCCAGCGTGATTGGCCTACTTCTTGTTTGTTTGTTTTTTTACGCCAAAGGAAAGGAATAGGTTAGCTCTCTCAGGGTCATAACAAGAGGGGGAAAAATGAAAAAGTACTTGCCATCCCAGTGTTAATTGAGAATAAAATGAATTAGACTATTTAGCCATTGGGCATCATTATAATATATTAAGGAGAGAAATTCATTCAACTATCCATATAATTGTCCAATGAAATAAATGCAAACATTTGTAGGCCTATAACTACTGGAGTAGCCTACAGTTCTGTTGTACTGCATGCAACCACACGTGGGTCGCACTGGTCTTGACCCACCGGGGAGCAGAGCTGGCAGATCACTAAGAGCTGATGGTGTAATGACTCTACTCTGGTCTGATTTTTCAGAGTTTCAGAGCGCCCGCATTGAACACATTTTTCAATTCATATATAAATGTCCCTGTTGTAAAATGCCTTAATTTTGGTAAAAGTAAATTACATTTTAAAAAAGGAAGGAAGGAAGGGAAAGATAGCAAAGGAAAATAAAAGTACTGTCTGCTTACAATTTCAGCGTCTTAGGCAGTATGACATGAAGTGTTTGATCTCTCCCAGTCTTTTTTTTTTGTTTTTTCGTTTTCCATTTAAATTATTAACACCCACTCAGGCCTTTGTCTGCTTGGGAGCATCCAAACATAATTATCCAGATTATAGCGATCAACATGTTGTCTTGTTGACTCATCAGTTTGTTTCTTAAACAAATAGATCATGCCTATAGCCTACCAATGAATGGGTTGTCATTACGGCTGCATAGCCATTAGTCATTAAAGCGTTATTCATTTGGACAGATCGACCTGGATGGTGCTGGGATTGTCTTTTCAATAGGTGTGTGAGTGAAGGCTTACCTTTCTCTTTTGTGCCTTTTGATGTGGTGGGGTGTAATAGTCCAGTGTCTCATCTGTCGTACATCGTCTGTTGAGAGGCTGTCCTGGTCTAAACAGTTCATTCATTGCCATTTCCATCATGTCCAGGTTATCCAGGAATCAGGTTGCTTATTTTGCTGATTTTAGTGTGATGTCTCTTTCCTTCCGTTTGACCGGTAGTTGTGCAGGGTAAACCAAAGACAACAGGATTCATTTTTCCCATAGCTTTTTCTGTATTCGGTCAAATGATCTGCCTTTCATGTAGAGGTCTCTGCTCATGTCATCGGCCCTCACACATCAAAGGTCCAACTCCTGACTTTTTGGCTTTGATGACCAGTCGTGGGAACTTAATCTTTGTCCCTATATTTAAGGAACTTGCCCTTTAGTTTGCTGCTTGTGTCCCCTCTCGGGCCGCCTGTTCAGTGTGCTCCTTCAATTGTGGGAGCCCGTGTGATGCTCTCCTGGCCCAGTAGTTGTGGTATTACCTCCTCCAGGAATTCCTCCATTCCAGTGTATCCACAGCTCTTGGGGAAATTCATGAAACAAAGACTTGAATGGTGACTGAAGTCCTCCATCTCGTCTAATCTTTAAGTAAGCCCCGTAATGATGTATTTTTGTTCATCCACGGTTTTCTGGAGCTTTTCTCATACGATATTCTCCAGGGTTAACCCGGTTTTGGCCTCAGTCATATCAGTTTAGACTGTTTTGACTAAATCTGTTTCTCATTGCCACTGTGAATTTCTATTAGAAGTGTCTCTAAACTCACTTCAGTCGAGTCGTCAGCAACTTGGTCCATGGTCGCCTCGTCAGCTACTTGGTCAATGGTCGCCTCGTCAGCTACTTGGTCCATGGTCGCCTCGTCAGCTACTTGGTCCATGGTCGCCTCGTCAGCTACTTGGTCCATGGTCGCCTCGTCAGCTACTTGGTCCATGGTCGCCTCGTCAGCTACTTGGTCCATGGTCGCCTCGTCAGCTACTTGGTCCATGGTCGCCTCTTGGTCCAGCTACTTGGTCCATGGTCGCCTCGTCAGCTACTTGGTCCATGGTCGCCTCGTCAGCTACTTGGTCCATGGTCACCTCGTCAGCTACTTGGTCCATGGTCGCCTCGTCAGCTACTTGGTCCATGGTCGCCTCGTCAGCTACTTGGTCCATGGTCGCCTTGTTTCACTGTGTTTATCACTGTGTTTGTTTTTCTCTATTTCTCAATCTAGTATTTGCCACAACATGTAGTTGCCAACATAACGTTTCAGTTATTTCTTAACTTTACAGTCGAGTTCTTTCCTAATTAGGAGGCATATTTTTACAAAAGAAACGGAATGCCAAACGGATCACCTTTTACCTGACTACCTCATGGTCGCCATACCGGAAATCTTGTTTCAAGCTAGAGTTTTATTACTGATTTCTGTTGATGGTATTAGGCAGTTTGACCGTTTGCATTCGATGGAGATACACTGTCTATGGGTTTGACTGATAAAACCACAGATGCTAAATGTCAAAAGGTATCGAGTTGGTCGGTATCCAGATTTTCATATCGTCATACCGTTCTTTGTTCATGCTGGGATTTACGGTATTACTGGCTTAGTACACAAGGGGGCACCAAAAACCTATTTTGTACCAGAAGTAATAGTGCATTTTCATGGAGGCTGATAGCTAAATATGCAAATGAAAATAAACAAATTGCATAGACAGGCAATCTAGCTGATAAAGTTATACATATATGGATGGATAGGAGCTACCGAGTGTCATTTTTGTGATTTTGACATTAATAGGTGAATGTGAAAGAGAGAGATTGTGCAAATGAACAAAGGAAGAACAGTACTGGCTCTCCAACAGCATGTGTACATGCTGTGTCTGTGTGGAGTCTGGAGTGCTTGGGCAATGGGCCTGCGTGCTCTGCTCAGAGAAGATGGGGGAGTATCAGACGGGCGAGAACAGAGAGGAGAAAAAATGCAAGGAAATTAAAAGATAGTAGTTGCAGCTGTACAGATAACTAATCCAAATGGCATTGACTTCTCAAACACGGCAGAAAGCTAACACAGTATGATGTCCAGTCACCTTATTACATTTTCTTAGATAACTAGCAAGTTAAACTTAGGGGTCATTTTAACAAATAATTATTTGTTTTTCACACAGGAAAAAAATATAAAACACAAGCAATATCTGGCTGCGTTTTGTAAGTACGGATTTAAAATGCTTCTTATTGTAATTTCTGCACTTCTCCACTCGGATGAGAATTCGTGAATGGGCATTCTATCAGCAGACCGCCTATGACTGATATGTAGTTTTTTGATACTTGAAAATGTATGCGAGCCCAACCATGTGAAAATAATTATGTAATTAACAGCCAATGTTTATTTGTATTATTTAGGGCTATGGCAGTCAATTGAAAAACATTCTAACAGTATTTCTGATTGTCTTCTCAACTCACCATCACATACTATTAATGTGGGTCAATTGCAAAGTAGTCTTATCGTGCCACCACTGATGAGATGGGTGTGGCTTGATACATGTCGCGCGTCAGAGCTTCTCAAAGTCAGGGGGCGTGATCGACAGGGCGCACCTCATCTCTGCTGTCTCATCCAACCTGGATCGATATTTGGTTTTGTAGACGAGAGCACTGAATCTAGCTTCACACAGATATGTGCTGGCGAAGGGTACCATATTTTTTTTTACGGTGCTTTCAAGACAACTGGAAAAATAAGAGGTCAAATCAGGATGTCAGTGATATTCAGGTTGGAAAGTCGGACCTCTAGAAAGAGGTCCGAGTTCCTGAGTTGGAATTCCGAGTTGGATGACTGTTCAAAACAATTTTTCCCAGTCGGAGCTAATTTTTTACCCCCGAGTTCCCAGTTGTCTTGAATACAATGAAGTCGGAGATTTCCGGGTTCCCAGTTGTTTTGAATGCGTAATTTTTGCTCAGAGGGAGACGGCAGGGCCCTTTTGAGTCAGGAACCGTAACTCCTCCGTAGTGGCCCGTGAATGTCACAAGACCGCTCGATCAGCTGTTCGATTACACTTACTGGCATGTAAACTGAGCTAGGATCATAGTCAAATGGTTAGGGAGGTATGTCCTAAAGTGCTCTTCCAAGCGCTGGAGGTGAGCAGTCGTCACTCATGTGGGACACTTACTGATGCTGTTTTCTGTTATGGCTCACTTTTGAAAGACTCTTTCCAATATGAATTATTTCTGAATCCACTGATTTGGTCACTCATCTGTAGAATGATTTTGTATTTCCCCTGCATGCTTGCGTTCAGTTCGTTCAGTTTCCCAAATATGTCTTTTCATTATACAGAAAGTCAACCAATGCTTTTTTAATTTTTTTTTTACTTTGTGAATGACAACATTTCCTCTCTCAATGTGAAAAATCTTTCCAGCACTCCCCCTCGATAACCACCAGGCCTCGCTGTGAAAGAGAGCATTGTCGTGCTCTGATCCCACATCTCCACATAGTTTTGTGAACAGGCGTGCGCGCAGTGGATGTGGTTGGATGTAGTTTACAATGGAAGTTACCTGCTGCAGTATATCTCTGAGTTCTGTGCTCTCTTTTGCTGCCACTTTCCTTCTTTGTTTCATACAATGAGTCCGTATGTCAGAGGGAGACACGTTCATAACTAGAGTGCAGTGGCCTGCCCGCTGTCCCGCCATAGATGGAGCCCCATCTGTGCAAAAACCCACCGCGGAATCTGTTTAAAAAAAAATCTATTTAGTCATTCAGCAAACTGAACATCCTCAGTACCTTTTTATGCTCGGGAATTGTGAGACAGAACCATTTGTTCCGGTGAATAACATCCCCCGATATGTATAGCGGACATAAAGTAAATGCAGGGCCATCTCGGGCCTCACAGCTAATGTCCGTTTGGAGGGCATAAGCTTGGGAATTTTTGAGTTGTTCAGTCAGTTTCCTCTTGATTGCTAGCAATAGCGTTAATTATTTGTTCAACAGTGTTATCTGACAAAGGTATTGATGTGAGTTTCTGTCCCTCCACACACATTGTTTTCACCCCATTTTCATTTCAGGTGACCCACATTGGGCCGTGAGCCCTATTTTGTGAACCGCTTCATTAGGAAATGTAGCTGGCTATATTCTTTCTATGATAAACATTCGAAATATGATAGCCATGCATCGTTTTTGCACTCCCGCTTTCTCCCGTTGTGCCTATTTACAAACAAACACGTGACTGGCTCAACTGTTCTGGGAAACTACAATAAGTTTCATAAGATAATGTGACAGGTGACCTGAAGAACACGATCTGTTTTATCTCCTAACTTATTGCACAAGTTGACTGCAGGTATTTACTTAAGTAGCTACAAATATGAAAATGTATTGAAAAACCTCAAATAAATGGCTTCAACGGTATTGTGGCCCAGCGGTCTAAGGCACTGCATCTCAGCGCAGGAGGTGTCTTGCTACACTCCCTGGTTTGAATCCAGGCTGTATCACATCCGGCCGCGATTGGGAGTCCCATAGGGCGGCGCACAATTTGGCCCAGCCTCGTCCGGGTTTGACCAGAGTAGGCCGTCATTGTAAATAAGAATTTGTTCTTAACTGACTTTTTTTTTTAACCTCTATTTTACTAGGCAAGTCAGTTAAGAACAAATTCTTATTTTCAATGACTGCCTAGGAACAGGGGCAGAACGACAGATTTGTACCTTGTCAGCTCGGGGATTTGAACTTGCAACCTTTCGGTTACTAGTCCAACGCTCTAACCACTAGGCTACCCTGCCGCCCCACTTGCCTAGTCAAATAAAAGGTTACATATTGACGGTATTGAAAAACCATCCCGTGACTATTTTCAAATACCCCAGTATGTGGTATACCACCCTAGCCTACCTTGTTCCCCCACACACAGTACTGCCCCCTTAACTTACCATGTTCAGGAGGCCAGACTTAATTCTTGGAGGATATGGAAGTCAACCCTAATGAAAAGGAGTCGTGTTCCCAAAGCGTCACATGACTGTATAGGAAACCCACTACACGGAGTCCCTGACTATGCTACTGCAAAGGTTGAATAGCTATTTTAGTCTATGGATGTCTCAGTGGAATAGACACAGTCAAATAGTTCTTTATTGACTGACCCAGGGCGTTCATGCACAGTTGTTACCCATCTCCACTGCTGTGGCAGTTGGCTACATAAAATAATTATACAAAATAATAGCAAATATTTTAGGTGGAAAAGTACACATTTCCTGACTCAAAACCTATAATACTTTTGACAAAAATAACTAATTTGACCATGCACTGTCAATAAAACAATGAGTTTGTCCAATTTGCGGATTTGTGAATCATCCATTCACTGACAACGGAGCAGAGCAAGGCCTGCAAACCAGCAACATCACAAGTTACGTGAACCATTTTTGCAGCTGTTTCAGTTCTGCACTCCAGGGAGAGACGGGGAGAAGGACAACACTGAACTAGTTGCAACGTATGGGACTTTCTGGATTTCAGGTAAACTTCTCCTTTAATTCCACTTTCAATGAAGATTCTCCATCAAGCATGCTTTTTAGTCCAGGAGTAGACTCAATCATGGTCTGGAAAACTGGTCCTCAAGGCGTAAATAATATGCTGGCGATAATAGAGCGTTGCCGTGAAAAGTCAGGTTGCGCATGTGTATCTCAAGTCCGGATTTGGCCGTCAGCCTCTCCACTGAAACCCCAGAGCCTGAACGCTGAGAGAACCTCAAAGCCCTCTAATCTAAACGAGTGACACTGTGAGGAGGGAAGGCGCTGGTCTTTAGAGAAGAGGACTGTGGAAGTTCATCACAGGCAAGGCCGACTAGATCAAAGACTACCGCCATGTACTCCTGCCCTTCAACTACAATGAGAATAATAAGAATCAAAGAAACAAGAAAGACAGGGCGGATAATAAAAAGAAGTGATGCATCTTGCCTTGAATTCAATCCCATGTAAATGAGATGGAGAGAATGGAGAGCCTTGTTGGATGGAGGAGAAGGGTCCATATCCGCTCCCCTCTATCACCCCCCCCCCTTTCCTCCTCACAGTGATCAGTGGCTCGTCTCTCTTTCCCTCTCTCCCCACGGCGGGCCCGGTGACACGCCAGCGAACAAAGAGGGATTGTGGGAAAAGCGCCGGCATGCCAGCTTGGTCTCACATGGTAGTCAAGCACGGAACGTTCCACTTGAGTCATTTTTGGACATATTTTTTTTGCCTAATCCCCCCCCAAACACACACACACACACACACACACACACACACACACACACACACACACACACACACACACACACACACACACACACACACACACACACACACACACACACACACACACACACACAGACACCCTTCAAGCGTCCTATTCCTCCACTCCGACCCTCCCTCCCCATCTAACAGTCCCGCCTGTCACCCCTCAGTGGCTCCCCCAAATTCCATGGTAAGGCTGACGGACAGTTCAGAGGAGAGGGGAGACACAGCCTCACTCAATAGTCCCTTTCAAGATGGTGATTAAAGATTTCTCCTTTTAGTAGCTCTTAGACGCTGCCATTTTCTTCCCTTGTTGCGAGGGGAACAAAAGCCTGTAGCCAGTATTTTGGGGGGTTTGGGGCGCAGCCTACCTCCTCAGGACTCGAGATGAGATTGCAGGAGCTTCAGGGTGTGTTCTGCTAATACTCCTGACCTTTTTGTCCTCAGTCTCCGAAAAATGTGGGTCTGAATTCCCCCCCGACCCAAGCCTCATTCTGTAAGTCTGACCCGACTCAAAGGGAGTTAAACTCATTGTTTATTCACCCAGTGGACCTTTCACCTCCCCAACACGCCAGCATTAATCTATTTTAGAGGAATTCATAAGAGCTCCGCCATCTGGTTGGTGCATGTGACAGGCTTTTGTCCGACCTTGGCTATTGAGCGTTTCTTTAGAGAGATACTTCTCATGAGAAACCCGCCTTTTGAGAATACAGTTGCAGTTTGACTGAGGGAACTTAGGCAGAGGTCAAATGTCAGCCGTGGTACTACATAGGATGACATGGATGTGAAATGTCGGCCTACCACTCACCTTCACAACTGTAGAGATACGACTGGGACAAGAGTGCTGCTAAATATTTGTCTCTGAAGTTTCAAAAGAAGTCAACACTTTGAACTCCTAACAACACAGCAACCACATTATAATTTTAAAGTAATGAAGAAAGGAGGGCTAGCGGCAAAATTGAAATAGAAAAGCGATATGAAAACGTTGACAGAATAATGGCCTTTGAGAGAGAAAAAAACCCCTGACAAATATTGCTAGTTCTGAGCTGTGTAGATTGCTTTGTCAGACGCCAAATGATCTACGAGGTCCTTCATTTTGAGGTGGTGCATTGTACAGCCAGCCGTACATCCCCAGAACAGCAAACAAAGCTGCACCATTAGAGGAACTGAGAGAAGTAGTATTAAGTAGTGAGAGTATAGGCCTTTGGTAAGTAATGACTACAAGGGACTCATTTACCCATGCATTTACCAATAAGTAGATTTTTCTCCAGATTAGATTTGATCCTGTTGTGATTGCTACTCGTTTGTCTGAGACCGCACAATGCTTGGGAATGGAGGCGAGGGGAGGGAGAAAAGAGGGTTTCTCTAAATACCATTGCATATAATAGTCTTGGTATGAGGAGGGGGGAGGCAAAAGTGGGAGAGAATGAGATTTCAGAGGTTACTCAGAGGATTCGGTCGCTGAGAGGGTGGAAGGAGAAAAAAAAGAACAATTACATTTTTCCCCCATTTCCGTTTAATGAGGTGTATATTGCTTCTTGGGAGAGTAATGAATTAAAAAATGTAATTCTTTTCAAAATAAATCAGTGTGTTCCCCCATCGGTTCATTTTGTATTTTTTTTCCTCCTCCCCCAGTCTTTGTATTGTATCATTTTATAATCAGTGTGTCAAGTGGCAAGACATAATAACATATAATTTCCTATTAAGCTTCATGAAAAAGCCATTTGTGTAGCGAGAGGGAATGTTAGATCAGCCACTGTTCTTTTTGTGATCTTTTCAGAGTGTCATACCAGGTATAAATAGGCCATTCAGTCTCCCTTGCCAATTTTCCACAGGCCATTGTTCCAAGCAGACTTTCAATATCAGAGTGAAAATGTACACTCCCTTTAATAGTTGAAGCACAGTTTTGGGGAAAAAGTTTACTTTGAAGTGTCAGGAGTTGTCAGGGGACCCAGGTTTAATCTCTGCAGTGTCTCGAGGACTTTTTTGGTCTTGTGATTTCAGGTCAGTGTAAATTCCTCAAAGAGTGGGTCAACCAGACCATGGTGTTCATGTTGAAAGGACCACACAATTAGTATTTCAAAATCTGTAACCCTTGAATTGACCTGCGCTATGGATATCTTGAATCAAATCAAATGTATTTATAAAGCCCTTCTTACATCAGCTGATATCTCAAAGTGCTGTACAGAAACCCAGCCTAAAACCCCAAACAGCAAGCGATGCAGGTGTAGAAGCACAGTGGAAAGGAACAACTCCCTAGAAAGGCCAGAACCTAGGAAGAAACCTAGAGAGGAACCAGACTATGAGGAGTGACCAGTCCTCTTCTGGCTGTGCCGGGTGGAGACTATAACAGAACATGGCCAAGATGTTCAAATGTTCATTAGATGACCAGCAGGGTCAAATAATAATAATCACAGTAGTTGTCGAGGGTGCAACAGGTCAGCACCTCAGGAGTAAATGTCAGTTGGCTTTTCATAGCCGATCATTCAGAGTATCTCTACCGCTCCTGCTGTCTCTAGAGAGTTGAAAACAGCAGGTCTAGGACAGGTAGCACGTCCTGTGAACAGGTCAGGGTTCCATAGCCGCAGGCAGAACAGTTGAAACTGGAGCAGCAGCATGGCCAGGTGGACTGGGGACAGCAAGGAGTCATCAGGCCAGGTAGTCCTGAGGCATGTTCCGCGGGCTCAGGTCCTCCGAGAGAAAGAAAGAAAGAGAGAATTAGAGAGAGCATACTAAAATTCACACAGGACACCGTATAAGACTGGACAAATACTCCCGATATAACAGACTGACCCTAGCCCCCCGACACATAAACTACTGCAGCATAAATACTGGAGGCTGAGACAGGAGGGGTCGGGAGACACTGTGGCCCCGTCCGACGATACCCCCGGACAGGGTCAAACAAGGAAGGATATAACCCCACCCACTTTGCCAAAGCACAGCCCCCACACCACTAGAGGGATATCTTCAACCACCAACTTACCATCCTGAGACAAGGCCGAGTATAGCCCACAAAGATCTCTGCCACGGCACAACCCAAGGGGGGGCGCCAACCCAGACAGGAAGATCACGTCAGTGACTCAACCCACTCAAGTGATGCACCCCTCCTAGGGACGGTATGGCAGAGCACCAGTAAGCCAGTGACTCAGCACCTGTAATAAGGTTAGAGGCAGAGAATCCTAGTGGAGAGAGGGGAACCAGCCAGGCAGAGACGGCAAGGACGGTTCGTTGCTCCAGTGCCTTTCCGTTCACCTTCACAATCCTGGGCCAGACTACACTCAATCATATGACCCACTGAAGAGATGAGTCTTCTGTAAAGACCTAAAGGTTGAGACAGAGTCTGCGTCTCTCACATGGGTAGGCAGACCATTCCATAAAAATAGAGATCTATAGGAAAAAGCCCAGCCTCCAGCTGTTTGCTTAGAAATTCTAGGGACAGTTAGGAGGCATGCGCCTTGTGACCGTAGCATACATGTAGGTATGTACGGCAGAACCAAATCAGAAAGATAGGTAGGAGCAAGCCCATGTAATGCGTTGTACGTTAGCAGTAAAACCTTGAAATCAGCCCTTGCCTTAACAGGAAGCCAGTGTAGAGAGGCTAGCTGTCATGTTTTGTCTTATATTGTCTTGTCATTTTGCTTTTCCTTCTGTTCGTTTTCCCCCTGCTGGTCTTTTTAGGTTCGTTCCCCTTTTTCTCTCTCCCTTCCTCTCTCTCTTCTCTCTATCGTTCCGTTCCTGCTCCCAGCTGTTCCTATTCCCCTAATCAATCATTTAGTCTTCCCACACCTGTTCCCTATCTTTTCCCCTGATTAGAGTCCCTATTTCTCCCCTTGTTTTCCGTTTCTGTCCTGTCGGATCTTTGTATATTGTTCACCGTGCTGTGTCTTTGTATCGCCCTGTCGTGTCGTGTTTCCCTCAGATGCTGCGTGGTGAGCAGGTGTCTGAGTCTGCTACGGTCAAGTGCCTTCCCGAGGCAACCTGCAGTTTATTATCGAGTCTCCAGTCAGTTCTCGTGATTACGAGTGGAATTGTTTTTTATGCTTTATTTACCGCTCCGATTTGTCTAGGAGTATTGCTATTTCCTTAAACGGGATTAAAGACTCTGTTTTCGCCAAGTCGCTTTTGGGTCCTCATTCACCTGCATAACACTAGCATTGGAGTAATATGATCACATTTTTTGGATTATTTTTTCTGCATCATTTTTGGACAGTAAGTTTCAGATTTTTGCAATGTTACGTAGATGGAAAAAAGCTGTCCTTGAAACAGTCTTGATATGTTCGTCAAAAGAGAGATCCGGGTCCAGAGTAACGCCGAGGTCCTTCACAGTTTTATTTGAAACGACTGTACAACCATCAAGATTAATTGCCAGATTCAACAGAAGATATCTTTGTTTCTTGGGAACTAGAACAAGCATCTCTGTTTTGTCTAAAAGTAGAAAATGTGCAGCCATCCACTTCCTTATGTCTGAAACACAGGCTTCCAGCGAGAGCAATTTTGGGGCTTCACCATGTTTCATCGAAGTGTACAGCTGTGTGTCATCCGCATAGCAGTGAAAGGTAACCTTATTTTACTGAATGACATCACCAAGAGGTAAAATATATAGTGAAAACAATAGTGGTCCTAAAACAGAACCTTGAGGACAACGAAATGTACAGTTGATTTGTCAGAGGACAAACCATCCACAGAAACAAACTGATATCTTTCCGACAGATAAGGTCTAAACCAGGCCAGAACTTCTCCGTATAGACCAATGTGAGTTTCCAATCTCTCCAAAAGAATGAGGTGATCGATGGTATCAAAAGCAGCACTAAGGTCTAGGAGCACGAGGACAAGATGCAGAGCCTCGGTCTGACGCCATTAAAAGGTAATTTACCACCTTCACAAGTGCAGTCTCAGTGCTATGATGGGGTCTAAAACCAGACTGAAGCGTTTCGTATACATTGTTTGTCTTCAGGAAGGCAGTGAGTTGTTGCGCAACAGCTTTTTTTTTTAATTGAGAGGAATGGGAGATTCGATATAGGCCGATTTTAGTTTTTTAATATTTTCTCGGTCAAGGTTTGTCTTTTTCAAGAGAGGCTTTATTACTGCCACTTTTAGTGAGTTTGGTACACATCCGGTGGATAGAGAGCCATTTATTATGTTCAACATAGGAGAGCCAAGCACAAGAAGCAGCTCGTTCAGTAGTTTAGTTGGAATAGGGTCCAGTATGCAGCTTGACGGTTTAGAGGCCATGATTATTTTCATCATTGTGTCAAGAGATATAGTACTAAAACACTTGAGTGTCTCCCTTGATCCTAGGTCCTGGCAGAGTTGTGCAGACTCAGGACAACTGAGCTTTGGAGGAATACGTAGTTTTAAAGAGGAGTCGGTAATTAGCTTTCTAATGATCATGATCTTTTCCTCAAATTATCTCTGCTGAAGTGAAAGCCATCCTCTCTTGGGGAATCCTGCTTTTTAGTTAGCTTTGCAACAGTATCAAAAATAAATGTTGTATTGTTCTTATTTTCCTCAATTAAGTTGGAAAAATAGGATGATCGAGCAGCAGTGAGGGCTCTTCGATACACAGACACGGTCTCAACGGGGATAGCTGAGCTGACTACACTGACTGTGCTAGTGGCAGACTGCACTAAGCTGGCAGGCTGGCTAACAGCCTTCTGCCTGGTCCGCACCCTATCTAATTGTGGAGCTAGGGGAGTTATAACTCTGTCTATGTTCGTAGATAAGATGAGAGCACCCCTCCAGCTAGGATGGAGTCCGTCACTCCTCAACAGGCCAGGCTTGGTCCTGTTTGTGGGTGAGAGGGACAATTATTTACATATTCTATATTTTGGGAGGGGCAGAAAACAGTTTTCAACCTACAATTGAGTTGTGAGACTCTGCTGTAGAGCTCATCACTCCCCCTAACTGGGAGGGGGCCAGAGACAATTACTCGATGCCGACACATCTTTCTAGCCGATTTACACGCTGAAGCTATGTTGCACTTGGTGACCTCTGACTGTTTCATCCTAACGTCTTTGGTGTTGATGTGGATAACAATATCTCTATACACTTGCCAGTTTTAGCTATAGCCAGCACCATCTTCAGATTAGCTTTAACGTCGGTAGCCCTGCCCTCTGGTAAACAGTGTGTGATCGCTGGATTATTCGTTTTAAGTCTAATTCTGTGGGTAATGGAGTCACCAATGACTAGGGTTTTCAATTTGTGAGAGCTAATGGTGGGAGGCACCCGCGTCTCAGACCCCGTAATGGGAGGAGTAGAAACCAGAAAAGGCTAGGCCTCTGACTCAGACTTGCTGCTTAATGGGGAGAACCGGTTGAAAGTTTGTCGGTTGAATGAGCAACACCGGTTGAGCATTCCTACAGCATTTCCCTCCAGAAGCCATGAGTAAGTTGTCCGGCAGCGGAGACTGTACGAGGGGATTTATACTACTATCTGTACTTACTGGTGGCACAGACGCTGTTTCATCCTTTCCTACACAGAAATGACCCTTGCCTAACGATTGCGTCTGAAGCTGGGCTTGCAGCACAGCTATCCTCGCCGTAAGGCGATTATTCTCCTGTATATTATTAGTACAGCGACTGCAATTAGAAGGCATCATGTTAATGTCTCTACTTAGCTTCGGCAGGTGGAGGTCCTGACGAACCACGTCCAGATAAAGCGTCCGGAGTGAAAAAGTTTAATTTAAAAAAGTTGAGCGAGGGAATAACTAAAAATATAAATGGTAATTTAAAAGTAAAAACGGTAAAGTTGTCAGTTAGCAAAGTAAGGTTGGCAACAAAACGCACAGCAGTACGTAAACAAGTCTGCCTTGAATATGTCTGCGAATGCATTCAGACTTTCCTATAAATCTTCTTATGGCTAGGGGTTCCGCTAGCGCCACCCCTCGACAATTACTCCGCTGAAAAGGCAGTGCGCGAAATTCATTTTTCTTTTTTTTTTTAATATGTAACTTTCACACATTAACAAGTGCAATACAACAAATGGAAGATACATTTCTTGTTACTCTACCCATCGTGTCCCATTTCAAAAAGGCTTTACACCGAAAGCACAACATATGATTGATTATGTTAGGTCAGAGCCAAGTCACAAAAACACACAGCCATTTTTCCAGCCAAAGATAGGAGTCACAAAAAGCAGAAATATAGATAAAATTAATCACTAACCTTTGATTGTCTTAATCAGATGACACTCCTATGACATCATGTTACACAATACATGTATGTTTTGTTCGATAATGTGCATATTTATATCCAAAAATCTCAGTTTACATTGGCGCGTTACATTCAGTAATGTTTTGCTTCCAAAACTTCCGGTGATTTTGCAGAGAGCCTCATCAATTTACAGAAATACTCATAATAAACATTGATAAAAGATAAGTGTTATTCACAGAATTAAAGATAGACTTCTCCTTAATGCAACCGCTGTGTCAGATTTTTTAAAAACTTTACGGAAAAAGCACAACATGCAATAATCTGAGTACAGCGCTTAGATGACAAAACATGCCAAAGAGATTTCCTCCATGTTGGAGTCAACAGAAGTCAGAAATAGTATTATACATTTTCACTTACCTTTGATGATCTTCATCAGAATGCACTCCCAGGAATCCCAGTTCCACAATAAATGCTTGATTTGTTCGATAAAGTTCATAATTTATGACCAAATTCCTCCTTGTTGTTAGCGCGTTCAGCCCAGTAATCCAACTTTTCAACTAGGTCCAGATGAAAAGTCCAAAATTCCTGTTACTGTCCGTAGAAACATGTCAATTTTTAACATATACCTTCAATAATGTTCCAACCAGAGAATTCCTTTGTCTTCAGAAATAGAATGGAACGCGAGCTAACTCTCACGTGAACGAGCGTCACGAGCTTGTGGCACTCTGCCAGACCACTGACTTAAAGAGCCCTTATGAGCCCCTCCGTTACAGTAGAAGCCTCAAACAAGGTTCTAAAGACTGTTGAGATCTAGTGGTAGCCTTAGGAAGTGCAATTTGACCCATAGACACTGTTTTCAATAGGCCAAGCATTGAAAAACTACAAACCTCAGATATCCCACTTCCTGGTTGGATTTTTCTCAGGCTTTCGCCTGCCATGTGAGTTCTGTTATACTCACAGACATCATTCAAACAGTTTTAGAAACTTCAGAGTGTTTCCTATCCAACTCTACTAATAATATGCATTTATTAGCAAGTGGGACTGAGTAGCAGGCAGTTTACTCTGGGCACGCTTTTCATCCAAACGTGAAAATGCTGCCCCCTATCCCAAACAGGATAACAAGCTTGTGATATCCCTTCACTGGTACTAATCTGTAGACGTCTACAGTTGTAGTGAGATAAATGTCTTCATCCCTTCTTTTCACACTCGTTCCTTCACCCTCCTTTTACTGATAGCACTTCGTTTTTTGGCATGACCTTTCATAACAGCTATTATGTCACTGCTATGACAGTGTTATGCCAGGTACAGTTGAAGTCGGAAGATTACATACTCTTAGGTTGGAGTCATTAAAACTCGTTTTCAACCACTCCACAAATTTCGTGTTAACAAACTATAGTTTTGGCAAGTCGGTGAGCACATCTACATTGTGCATGACACAAGTCATTTTTCCAACAATTGTTTACGGACAGATTATTTCATATATAATTCACCGTATCACAATTCCAGTGGGTCAGAAGTTTACATACACTATGTTGACTGTTGAAAATTTCAGAAAATTATGTCATGGCTTTAGAAGCTTCTGATAGGCTAATTGACATAATTTCAGTCAATTGGAGGTGTCCCTGTGGATGTATTTCAAGGCCTACCTTCAAAGTCAGTGCCTCTTTGCTTGACATCATGGGGAAATCAAAAGAAATCAGCCAAGTCCTCAGAAACAAATTGTAGACCTCCACAAGTCTGGTTCATCCTTGGGAGCAATTTCCAAATACCCAAAGGTACCACGTTCATCTGTACAAACAATAGTACGCACGTATAAACACCATGGGACCACACAGCTGTCATACCGCTCAGGGAGGAGATGCGTTCTGTCTCGTAGAGATGAACGTACTTTGGTGCAAAAAGGGCAAATCAATCCCAGAACAACTGCATAGGACCTTGTGAAGATGCTGGAGGAAACAGGTGCAAAATGATCTATATCCACAGTAAAACAAGCCCTATATCGACATAACCTGAAAGGCCACTCAGCAAGGAAGAAGCCACTGCTCCAAAACCGCCATAAAAAAGCCAGACTACGGTTTGCAACTGCACATGGGGACAAAGATCGTACTTTTTGGAGAAATGTCCTCTGCACTGATGATACATAATGACCATTGTTATGTTTGGCGGAAAAAGGGGGAGGCTTGCACACCAAAGAACACCATCCCAACCGTGAAGCACGGGGGTGGCAGCATCATGTTGTGGGGGTGCTTTGTTGCAGGAGGGACTGGTGCACTTCACAAAATAGATGGCATCATGAGGGAGGAAAATTATGTGGATATATTGAAGAAACATCTCAAGACATCCGTCAGGAAGTTATAGCTTGGTCGCAAATGGGTCTTCCAAATGGACAATGACCCCAAGCATACTTCCAAAGTTGTGGCAAAATGGCTTAAGGACAACAAAGTCAAGGTATTGTAGTGGCCATCACAAAGTCCTGACCTCAATCCTATAGAAAATTTGTGGGCAGAACTGAAAAAGCGTGTGCGAGCAAGGAAGCCTACAAACCTGACTGAGTGACACCAGCTCTGTCAGGAGGAATGAGCCAAAATTCACCCAACATATTGTGGGAAGCTTGTGGAAGGCTACCCGAAATGTTTGACCCAAGTTAACAATTTAAAGGCTATGCTAACAAATACCTATTGAGTGTATGTAACTTCTGACCCACTGGGAATGTGATGAAAGAAACAAAAGCTGAACTAAATCATTCCCTCTACTATTATGCTGACATTTCACATTCTTAAAATAAAGTGGTGATCCTAACTGACCTAAGATGGAATTGTGAAAAACTGAGTTTAAATGTATTTGTCTAAAGTGTATGTAAACTTCCGGCTTCAACTGTAGATGACAGCAATCTGTCATCTACAGAATCATCTTCTCAAAGCAGAAACACAAATTAAGCCCTCTTAGGCGAAAACATCAAGCTCCTCCTGTTACGTTGAGGCCAAGATTGGGGTCAACTCCGAAACGGGGTACTCCTAATCGAAAGAGAAATCTGTATTTTCCCTGCTGGAAGGATTGCAGTGCACTGCAGTTCCTCTGAGAAGTTGTGAGAAGCATTTCAGGAAAGAAACAGAAACAGCATTGATGTGTTCACTTCTTCAGACAGGCAATTGACACTCACGTGGATGCGTGGTGGCAGGCCATTCTATCTCACTGAATTCAAGTCGTGTGTAGAGTTAGATGCGGCCTCTCTGCAGCCAATCCCACAGCACTATCAGGAGACTATCACACCTCTTTATACAGGTGAAACCAGAAAAAAACATTGGCTGCGTCACAAATATCACCTTATTCCCTATATGGATCAGTCTACAGAAGTGGTGCAAAATGGGGGTTGAATTTTTTAAAAATAAATTGTATTTCCTACTTCTCCCAGTCTTTCAGCACACATTTCCAGTGGTGATTTTAGCATGCACATCTTGGTGGGGCAAACAAACAAAACAATTGGGGGGATGCCAGCAAAGCCACAACACAACACAACAATAAACAATAAGTTAATTTAACAGTGACCACAAACTGTTAGGGCCTACATAAAGCTGTCTCAACAGCAGTCCCAACACCTTACCACTGCAAACTATGGCAGAAGGGGACGACAAGCGGATAAGATGCAATCCGTAATTTCTATTAAGACATTAATGAGCACGCTAGGATGGACTTAGTCAATATATTTGTTCAGCACTTTTGAAATGTACAGCAACAGTGTTCTCCCTGTACACCAAGTCAGAACCATGGGATAAATAAAGGGGGCAAATAAGCAGACAAAGAAAGGGCTTACATTATTTGATGATTACATTTCTATAAAACAGTTTATAGGCTACATGTGCACCACCAAGTCAGAACCGTAGGTGAAATTAAGTGGAGAAAATAGACCAAATTATTAGGGTGAGCTACATGGGATACTAACAGCTTACTACATAATATACACTTAGTATTACTTTCATAGCTACAGTATACATGTCTCCCTGGCATATTACATCATTTATGCAGCAACATACAATACATTTTAGACTCACCTTGTTGTGCTGTGCTCACTTGAACAGGAAGGTGTTGCGGCGGTCCTTTGTCAGCAGATTTTGTCATCAAACTTTGTCATCAAAGTCTGCCATTCTCTGGATTTATGGTGCTTTCAAGTCAACTGGGAACTGTGAAAAAAACAAGGTCGAATGATGCCGTCAGTGATTTTGAGGTCGTAGCTCTAGAAAGAAGCCTGTTTCTGACCTACAATTCCGAGTTCGATGACCGTTCAAAATGTATTTTCCCAGTCAGAGCTCATTTTTTTTCCTGAGTTCCCAGTTGTCTTGAACTCACTGAAGTCAGATTTCCCAGTTCTGAGTTAACAGTTGTTTTGAGTGCGGCAGAAATCATGCTGGGTTGACAGCATGGCCAATGTTGAATGTTTTAAGCTTGTAAAAGAGACCCTTAAACCGAGAATTGGGATCACACACCCACTCCACTGAAAAGGAGGCTAGTGATTGCTTTCCAATGCTTGCAGTTAGCCTTTGTTGTGTAATGTTTATGTCCAATAGCCGATGAGCACTGATACATTTTATCTATAATTTCTCTTAATTATTTTTCTTCATATGACAAGGATTAAAAATGATTTTCAATTAGATTCATTATGATGACTGCTGGCTAAGATTTTGAAAGTATGATGTTGACATGATCAGTCCAATCAAAGCTACTGTAGATAATGTGATTTGACGTAACTTTATCTCTGGCCATTGACCTTGAGCCTTCTTGGATGTGCACTTCTAATGTAACTATATGGCAGAACCCAAGGGGCTTGAATTTTCTAGCTCTACCCTTAGATATGGCAGTGACTTAGTGTCCCCATGAGTGACAGAACACTGAGCCAATCACGGTGCAACTAGAGAACATTACCGACCCCAATGCTCCATATTTTCCGCTGGCTGCCCACCACCACAGAAAGCACTGAGCTAGGCCGAAACATCTGCATTTTGGAGCTGCCTTACTCAAGAAAGCAAAAAGAGACCATGTTTGTATGGAAGCATGTTTGTTTGGAAACTCAATGATTTATATATGTTTTTACATTGTTTGCAAACGGATATGTGAAACATATTAATGGCAAGATAGCATGCAAAACATGAGGTAGTCACCTGGAATGCATTTCAATTAACAGGTGTACCTTGTTAATTTGTGGAAACGAAAGTCCATCATTACTTTAAGACATGAAGGTATGTCAATCTAGAAAATGTCAATAACCTTTTAAAAGTTTCTTCAAGTACAGTCGCAAAAACCATCAAGCGCTATGATGAAACTGGCTCTTATGAGGACCGCCACAGGAAAGGAAGACCCAGAGTTACCTCTGCTGCAGAGGATACATTCATTAGACTTAACTGCACCTGAGATTGCAGCCCAAATAAATTATTTACGGAGTTCAAGTAGAATACACATCTCAACATCAACTGTTCAGAGACGACTGTGTGAATCAGGCCTTCATGGTTTAATTGCTGCAAAGAAACCACTACTAAAGGACACCAATAAGAAGAATAGACTTGGGCCAAGAAACATGAGCAATAGACATTAAACCGGCGGAAATCTGTCCTTTGGTCTGATGAGTCCAAATTTGAGATTTTTGGTTCCAATCTCTGTGTCTTTGTGAGATGCAGAGTATGTGAACGGATGATCTATGCATGTGTGTTTCCCACCATGAAGCATGGAGGAGGAGGTGTGATGGTGTGGGGGTGTTTTGCTGGTGACACTGATTTATTTAGAATTCAAGGCACATTTAAACAGAATGGCTTCCACAGCCTTCTGCAGTGATACGCCATCCCATCTGGTTTGCGCTTAGTGGGACTTTAATTTGTTTTTCAACAGAACAATGACCCAACACACCTCCAGGCTGTGTAAGGGCTATTTGACCAAGAAAGAGAGTGATGGAGTGCTGAATCAGATGACCTGGCCTCCACGTAAAAAGCAGCCAACAGGTGCTCAGCATATGTGGGATGTATCCTATATCTGCTTTTTCTATTACATGTCGCAATGTGTTTTTGTTTTTGCGAATACACCAACTCCTTCAAGACTGTTGGAAAAGCATTCCTCGTGAAGCTGGTTTGAGAGAATGCCAAGAGTGCAAAGCTGTCATCAAGGCAAAGGGTTGCTACTTTGAAGAATCTAAAATCTAAAATCTATTTTGATTTGTTTAACACTTTTTGCTTACTACGTGATTCCATATGTGTTATTTCATAGTTTAAATGTCTTCACTATTATTCTACAATGTAGAAAATAGTCAAAATAAAGAAAAACCCTTGAATGAGTAGGTGTATCCAAACCTTTGACTGGTCCTGTATGTCAGACAATTTGTTTCGATTGCATATTTGAAATATTGTCCTGAATTCCATACCACCCCACTAAATTTGTCACAGAACCATGCACAGACAGTATTGATAATTTTGATGAACCTTTTACTACAGATGACGTTTAGAAATGTTATCTGCATACATTTACAAAATAGTAAAAAAATGATTGTAACCTGCTTTTCAAAACAGTTACAGTTACATTTAATTTAAATATAATCTCTATTGTTCTCTGTAAAATCTTCCATGTTGATTGTATGAATCTGAAACGTGTTGATTGATTATTTGAATTACTCATATATTTATGTTCGATGTTTGAATTGCAACTTCATATTTATTTTGGCAAAATATCAGGCATTGCGGTAGTGACGTCATTGTTTCGGTTGTGACCTGTCGTATATATTCTGACTTTAATTGCTTACCTTATCGATTGGGGCACGTAATTTACGTAATTATAATAGTCTGTTTCTCTCGGCCTTTTCCCTGCTGCCCTGCGTTGTCTTTGACTTGACCTCCATCTTGCTGTTGAGTACCTCTTGTCCCTCTGAGACAAATATTTTACTAATTTGACCTTTCCTCTTCCTTTCTTTTAGAATTCCGTTGCTGTCTGATGAAAACCTCTTATCCCCAAAACATAAACTTTTCAGGAAATTACTCAAATTACCACATTTTCCCATTTACGAACAATTCCGAAACTTTTGAATAATAAACATTCTTTGATTCATGAAATGTTCAGAGTACGTTGAGGGGAGTTATTGCTTTCAGTAAATGTAAAACAAGTTAAAGTGAGCAAAATGGAGTTACGAGGTTTTCATCAGACATTGACGATTTATTTCCCTTTCCTTTTTCGTATATTCTTGATATCGTACAGGTCTGTTTTTTTATCCTCTCTCTGTATTCTCTGTCTGATGTACTTTTCGACATGTTGGCGCCTTATGGATGTCCCTGTCCTTCAACAACTCTACAACTAATCCAAAGCATGAATAATGTATCTGTGTGTTTAATGTAGATTATTTTTTTCAAATGGTTAAAAAAAATTAATGTAAAGAAATATAGTGGACAAACAATCAAGTGTCAATCATTGAGATCGAGGACTCTTGATGGATATAACCTGTTTTAGTATGGACATTGCAATTGAGGGCTTCCACCATTTTAAAGTAGTCAAATTGATGGGGATTCCTTTGAGTTAATGATTATTGAAAGATTGGTGGAATCTGTGTGGGTTGCTGGACAGGTAGGATGACTGACAGTGAAGGTGAACAGGTGGTCACGTGTCAGGTGACAGAGGAATGTATGAGACTGAGGCAGGAATTCCTTTAACCATAAAGTGGTATATTTACTGAGTAGTCTGTGCTGCATCACAAAGGAAACAAATAACATGTATACAATCAAATTCATAATCAAAGATCAAATCATAGCAGTCATTATTAACAATTCACATTACACAATATGTTTGAAGCGTGCGCTCCAAGCCGCGCTCCGCGGTGATAACTATAAACAATAACTGAATGGCCCACTCTCCCGATCACCACAGATCATTCAGATGAAAGGTAAGAGTCGGTGGACTTACGTGGATTCATGGACGCACAGAACTTCTGGATCAGATGGATTTAGGGAAGAGAAAGCAGCGAGATCAGGCGATGGCAATTTCCTCCTTTTATAGAGTTGAGATCTGTAGGACATTTCCACCTGACCTAATTAAAGCGCCCCTGGCCCAGCTGAGTAAATGGCAATTAATTAAAGGAGTATTCCACCAACTCCATGGGCCTTTTCTACAGCCACCCCGGAAATTTGTTAATTTCCACATTCCTCAAAAGGCTCATTGCTCCCCATCCTCTGTCATCTCAGGGAGAGGAATCAGTCGGGCAACTGGCCGGATATATGTCCGGTTCTTCACCTGGATTTCCACTGATCTAACACGACCATCGGTCCCAGGCATGGTCTTAGTTATACGGCCCACCGGCCAGGAGGCTCGAGGCAGCTGAGGGTCCACCATCATTACTACTTGGCCAGTTTCCAGGCTGGCCATTTCTCTACGCCATTTCCCTCTGTGCTGTAGACTTGGTAGGTAATCCCGAATGAATCGGGCCCAAAAATGGTCAGCTAAGATTTGGCTGTGTCGCCACCGGCGTCTGCCTACGAGGTTGGTATCAGCATACATGGCTTGAGGAAGTGACGCATCTCGGCGTCCCATCAAGAGCATATTCGGTGTAACCGGATCGGGTCAGCGATGTCTGCAGAGAGATATCCCAAGGGTTTGGAGTTCAGAATCCCTTCCACCTCTATCAGGACAGTCCTCAAGACCGTTTCAGTGACAGTTTGGTCCCCTAGTACGACTCGTAAGGCCGTCTTTACAGATTTGATCTCTCGCTCCCATGTTCCTCCAAAATGAGGAGCGCCTGGAGGGTTAAATTTGAATGAGATTTGTTGGTCCATCAGCTGATCCTGGAAGCTGGGTTCCATGGCTTTGAAGGCTTCCTCCAACCTGGCTTCTCCTGCCTTGAAGTTCGTACCTCTGTCAGCCAGGATCTCGTAGGGTTTCCCCGTCGGGAGATAAACCGCCGTAGGGCCATGAGGAAGGCTTCCGTATCCAAACTCTCCAGTAGGTCCAGGTGGACACATCTGGTTGTCATACACTTGAATAGAATGCCCCAGCGCTTTTCCACACGACGACCTAACTTGATCATCAAGGGGCCGAAGCAATCTACTCCTGTTGACCAGAAGGGTGGTTTAAGGAGGCGCAAGCGAGCAGGGGGTAAATCTGCCATTTTGAGCACCGTAGCTCCGGCCCGCCATCTCTGACATTCTACGCAGGCGTATTGGTGCTTACGAATGGCTCCTCGTCCTCCAATTATCCAGTACTTCCGCCTCATCTCCCCATAGACCCTCTCTGGCCCTGGGTGGAGAAGCCGCTCATCATAACTCTTGATGAGGAGCCTGGTAAGAGGGTGTCTGGAGTCGAGGATAATTGGGTGGATAGCATCTGGGTCCAAAACCTCCGCTTGGCGCAGCCTCCTCCGACTCTGATCACTCCAAGGATTGGATCATATTCTGGGGCAAGAGAGAGAAGACGGCTGCCCTTAGCCACTTCCCTACCGGCTTTCAGAGCTTTTAACTCCTCAGGGAAGCTAACTGCTTGTGCTTGCTGGAGGAGTAGTGTCTCTGCCGCGAGGGAGGTAGGTATAGAAGCCACCCCATCTGAGGTCTGGTTTGTGGCTGTGATCAGATCCGGCAGTGTTTGGGATTGTGTTAGGTCAGGGAGAGCCGTTGTTGGTTCCGTAGAAATGCTGTAGCATTGGGCGGACTTCCTTAACTCATGAGCTTCAGTTGGTTGCGGAGGGGCCGCACGCCTGGGGGCTGTCGGCCACTCGTTCTCTGGTTGGGACAAGAATGGTGGTCCCAAGCTCCAGCGATGGGGTTTAGCCAATTCCTTAAGGGTTTTACCTCTAGTAATGTCATCAGCAGGATTGTTTATGCTATCAACATACCTCCAGTCCTGGACTTCTGTTAGGTCTTGGATTTCCGCAATGCGAGTCCCGACAAACACCTTATACCTGCAGGACTCCGACTTGAGCCATGTCAATACAGTGGTCGAATCACTCCAGTAGATGACCCTTTGGATTGGCAAGGTGAGCTCGGCTCGCAAGGTAGAGGCCAACTGGGCTCCGGAAAGGGCAGCACTGAGTTCCAGCCTAGGCATTGACAACTGCTTCTTGGGTGCGACCCTGGACCTGGCCATGACAAAGGAGACATGGGTGTAGCCTGCCTCCATAAGGTTATGAATCTCTCGGTTATGAACTTCTGCAAGCTCAGGATTCTTCACCAGGCGTCGCTCTGTTCCACGCAGTAGTGGGAGTACAGCCCGTGTCGTGGTTGCCAGAGGAGGATGGTTGGGCACCCGTAGCAGTGGGGTTGCATACCTGCGAACGCCATCCATTTCAGTGGTGGTGGTGCTCTTCTCCAGGAGGTCTAATGCATAGGAGTCATTTTTCGAGCGAGTGACCTCCTGTAGCTTCCGGTTGGAGAAGGTGTCCATCTTCCATAGCATCTCAACATTCCGAAGGAGGTCAGTGGCTGCATCTGGATTGCTTCTGGTGAAGAGGACTTGCTGTGACTGTACATCTTGGGTGGAGAGAAGTAGATGGGATGGACCTTGCACAGCCCAACCCAAGGATGTATGGACAGCAATGGGTCCTCCTTCTGGTCCAGCTCGTATAGGCTCAGTCGGGGTGACGAGATGTGGGTGGTCTGACCCAATCAGGATAAGTGGTGCTACTCTGGCCAGGTTAGGAAGAGGAAATCCTCGTAGATGAGGATATTGTTTCTGTAGAACACTTACCGGGCAGGAGTGCTCTGCGAGATTCAAGCCATCTGCCGTGAAGGCATTGGTGATGTTATAGGCCACGCCCCTGTTTCCTGAAGGTGAAATGCTAAAGGTTACAGCAGAGCCTTTCATTTGGATAACATCATGTCGCACCGTTCTGAGATTAAGGGTCTCGGGGGTCCCTTCCAGGTTAAACTGATGGGTGGCCGCTGTGAGAATGATTGTTCTTTCTGACCCATCATCTAGAACGGCGAATGTATCAATGCTTCTCCCTTCACTTTGCAGAGTGACCTTGACCACCTTCAACATGACCCTTGGAGACCGGTTCTGCTGGTCGAGATACAGCTCCTTTGCAGCTCCTACCATGAGCATACTCTGCTCCTTCTTTGCTTGGGGAAATAGATCATGCAACACGGTGAGATGGATTTCTTCACAGCGGTTGCAGGGTTTCCTCAATGTGCAGGTCTCCACCTTATGGCTACGGGCACACTTGTAGCATCGCTCGCCTGAAGTGATCCAGGCCTTCAATTGAGTTTGAGTGAGCTTTTTTACTCTGGGGCATGAGCCAAGGAAGTGCCCCTTACTATTGCAATATGGGCAGTAAGGCTGGAATTTGATGTTCTTGCTCTTGAGAGGGGTCTTCTTCCCGGGTTCCTCCCGGCCTCACTATTTAAGTACATGGTAGTGGGATTTGGCCTGTTCTGTCCCTGCTGGCGTTCAAACTCCTTCCTTCCCCCTGTGGCTATGGCGGAGATTGTGGCCTGGTGAGCGATGCTCTTCGCCTTTGCCTTCACCTCCAACCATGTGGCCAGGTCTCTGAGAGCATAGGTGCTTCTCGAGCCCTCTTTCAGGATGCCCTTATTCAAACAATGTTCAATGAAACTGTCTCTGAGGTACACTGGAAGTTTGCTAAGAAGCCTGTCCACGTGGGAGCCACATTTTAGCTCGTTCCCGTCTTCTCCTTCAACGGATTGGAGCATAGAGGTCAGGGATTGGACAGCCAGGGAGAATTCTTGGAAGGCAGCATGGTCTCCCATTTTAATTGGAGACGTGTTCAGGATGTTGTTTAGTTCATTCTGTACTAGCTGACGTGGCTCACCATATCTCGCCTTCAGGGCCTGGAGAGCTGCAGTGTATGGTGTTGCGGAGTGCATAAATGATTGGGCCAGCCTGTATGCACTTGGAAACCGCAAATGATCCATTAGTACTTGGTATTTGTAGCGTTCTGACAGATGACTGTGAATACCCAGTAGACTCTCCAATGCCATTTCCAAAAGGACAAATTCACTCTCCTTTCCGTTTTCAAAGTAAGGCAGTTTGGGTCTGGGAATTCCATAGGCTGAGGCTACTAGAAGTTTCATAATGTTGGCTCCCTCTTCTGGTTGCGTGAAGGATAAACCCGGGACTTCTGATGAGCCCACTGTGGCCTCATTGGGCCGGTCACCTACTGTCCCAGACCCACCATTTGTGGCAGCCGGAATTGGGCGAGAGCCCTCCGACCTGTTGTTTGAGGACTGGCCTGGCCCTGGATGAAAGGAACGATTTGCCTTGGTTGGTAATTGGCGGAAAGGCGAAGGAGTGATGCTTTGTCCAGATGGAGGAATGCTAACTTGTGTCACTGGCATAGAGGGCGTTGGCGGAGCGGCCCGTCTCCCGTGCTCCGTGTTGGCTGTTGACCCCGGAGCCTCCGAGGACTGTGTGCCATGCTGTACCAGAGGGGCAGATTGGGAAAGAAAGGCAGACAGTTCAGGTCCATGTGGAGGGGTGGTCAGGTCAACTCCCTGTTCGTTCCTCTCCAGGAAGGATGAGACCATCCGTGCCTCCTCTAATTCCCTTCTGGCTTGACGGTGCCGTCGCTGCTGTGCCAGGTCCTTGGCAATGAATTCCCTTTCCTGTAGAGCTCTACGGGCCTGCACATCCAATTGGTGACATCGTTCGTCAGCCTGTTGTTCCTCCTCAATCTGACGCTCAATCTCCTCCAAAGCTAATAGTTTCATCCTCTCTTGTAGGACAGCGTTCTGTGAATTGCTGAGGGCTAGTGAATGGCAGCTGCCATGGCCACTTCCAAAGGGGTATCCACTGGTCGAACTCCCACTCCGTCTAGAGTGCTTCGACGATTTCCCATTAGTTAAGGGGTGAGCGGAGCCTGCCTCTGGAAGCTGGTCGACCTGTGCAGTGGGAGTTACCTCTTCAATAGGTTCCTCACGTAGACCACTTTCCTGCTCCAAAGCAGTTTCCGGTCCTTGGCTCAGAGGGGATGGTTGATGGCTGAAACATATAGTTGATCCATCAACTCTTTGAGCTCTGGTGGGCTTGCCCTTTGATGTCGGAACCTCGACCACATAGTCCTTAAGATAACCAGGTGCTTGCCTGGTTCTTCTGGTGCTCCTGGTAGTTGAGGATGAAGCCTTTGTTGCTTTAGGCTTAGCTCCTGGATATTTCCTTTGTTCCAAGACCTTTCCCTCAGCTGCTCTCTCCTCCTCTCTTCTTCCTTCCAGTGGAGACAATTCTTCCCTCTCCGCCTCCATTTCCTTTTCACCTGTCTTTGGTTCAGTCATCATCCGGCTCAAAGGACCATTCAAAGATTAGTGGAATCTGTGTGGGTTGCTGGACAGGTAGGATGACTGACAGTGAAGGTGAACAGGTGGTCACGTGTCAG
Source organism: Oncorhynchus gorbuscha (assembly GCF_021184085.1). Taxonomy (NCBI): domain Eukaryota; kingdom Metazoa; phylum Chordata; class Actinopteri; order Salmoniformes; family Salmonidae; genus Oncorhynchus; species Oncorhynchus gorbuscha. The sequence goes on from NC_060187.1 coordinate 45,276,184, forward strand.
GTGACAGAGGAATGTATGAGACTGAGGCAGGAATTCCTTTAACCATAAAGTGGTATATTTACTGAGTAGTCTGTGCTGCATCACAAAGGAAACAAATAACATGTATCCAATCAAATTCATAATCAAAGATCAAATCATAGCAGTCATTATTAACAATTCACATTACACAATATGTTTGAAGCGTGCGCTCCAAGCCGCGCTCCGCGGTGATAACTATAAACAATAACTGAATGGCCCACTCTCCCGATCACCACAGATCATTCAGATGAAAGGTAAGAGTCGGTGGACTTACGTGGATTCATGGACGCACAGAACTTCTGGATCAGATGGATTTAGGGAAGAGAAAGCAGCGAGATCAGGCGATGGCAATTTCCTCCTTTTATAGAGTTGAGATCTGTAGGACATTTCCACCTGACCTAATTAAAGCGCCCCTGGCCCAGCTGAGTAAATGGCAATTAATTAAAGGAGTATTCCACCAACTCCATGGGCCTTTTCTACAATTATAGTTAAGTACAGACAGTCAAGTTGAGTAGAGTATATTTCAGTACATTACAGTAAAGTACAGTAGAGCACAGCAATGTACAGCAGAGTAGGCATTACCTTTGTTGGAGGACATGAAAATGGAGCTCTTTAGCCACACACACCAGTGGTGGGTTTGGCGTCTAAATGAGAATGCATAAGCAGAAAATAACCCCATACCTGCTGTAAAATATGGAGGTGGATCTTTGATGTTATGGGGCCACTTAGTTCCCACTGGTCCTGGGGCCCTTGTTAAGGTCAATGGCATCATGTACTGCCAGGAGGCTGTAACTTGGCCGCAAGTGAATCTTACAGCAAGACAATAACCCCAAGCACACATCAAAGCTCACAAAGAAATGGTTAATTGGACACAAAATCTAAATGTTGCAATGGCCATCTGTCTCTGGACATGAAACCCATTGAAAACCTGTGGTTTGAATTGAAGATTCTGTATGAAGGAATAGTCTAACATCCCTCACAATGTGTTCTCCAACTCATAAAACATTTTAGAAAAAGGCTTGGTGCCGTTCACCTCGCAAGGTATTGAAAACAGGGATGTCAATCATAATTGACCCCTACCTTTTTGAGAATGTTTTAAAGATATTCTTTGTTGAATAAAATAATCTCTTTCTCTGAACAATTGTATTAGTATAAAATTATAGAATTTCCCCCCCCAAAATATTGCATACAACATATACGGCTATTTTGCCTATCTTTATCAAGTGTCAATAATTTCCCAGCAAAAGTATATTTCAGTCGCAAAACGATACGTTTATATAGTTCTTGAAATATTAGATGTTCGGTAGTGACACTTCTTAAAAATACATTAAGATTTACCAACTTGCTCACAGACTACTCACCATGTTGGAGAGGGGTGCAACCCCATCACCTGGTGATATGTGTAGGGGAGTGGCTTAAGGCTCGGTTGAAGATGACAATGGTATTCTAATATCCCATAACTTTTGCAACAATGGGACTAGCTATGCTAGTTGGCAACGGCGCTGGTAGTTCGCGACGGCGCTTGTCCCAGATTTGTGACAACATTGTTGTAATCTGTATATTTTCGACACAGGCTTAAGAGCAACATTCATTCTACAGTCTTTTCACGTGTGTGTTTCGGTAGTGACATCAAAAAGTGGGACAACATTTCTCAAGAGAAAGATTTTTCAAATTAAACAAAACTACTAATTAGATCATCTTTCAATGTAATAGTAGAACAACTGAAAATATTATATTGAAATAGTGTAAAAAAACAATTAAATCATGAATTGCTTTATTATTTAGTTTAGGAGTCAGATTGTGGCCACTTCAATAGAAACAGGTGTGTAAACAATGACTGTACTATATAAATGTAACAATATGTTTGTTATTGCCTTGGAATTACTTGGAATACAGTATATCATGATGTAAATACATTTCCTACATTTGGAGACTTGGTGGGACAGCAATTTACACCACTTCTGTAGAATCACCCATACAGTGAACTTACTTTTGAGCCGAGCCCTATGTCCCCTGTTTAAAAGTAGTGCACTACATAGGGAATCGTGTGCCATTTGGGGCGCAAACCCCGGTGGGGTGAACCTCAAGGACCTCTCAGCCCTGGGAGGTAATTACCTGGCTGTCACTAAGGTGTCACTGAGGCCCCCGTGTCACATCACGATTGTAATTTCACCTCGAGCTCTTCGCCTTCGGAAAATGACGTCATGGCTACTTCACTCTGGTCCCTAGGCTGGGTTCTCTCTCCCTGTCAGTCATGTGTACGAGCACGTACACACTCTCGAAATCTCCTTGTAATTTGGTCTAACCTGCTCTGCTGAAGAGTAACTCATGTATACAGTGATATCTGTATGTCTCTTTGTCTCCTATCTGTCTATCACACACACACACACACACACACACACACACACACACACACACACACACACACACACACACACACACACACACACACACACACACACACACACACACACACACACACACACACACACACACACACACACACACACACACACACACACACACACACACTTTCTCTTGGTCTCTCTGGGCTTTTATTCCTAATTCTGGGCACGCAGCCTAAGCCTCTCTAGCAGCCGCTGAGCCAGTCTGGCAGTGGCACCCTGAGAGCAGGCTTTCATGTGTGTGTCTTTCTATCCACTTCTACCCTCATCCATTGACTCCTACTACAGCCCACCTAATGCAGACCTCCTTGTCAACACAGATCATATACAATCAAGAGATGGATTTATTTGATTGACTGATTGACTGACTGATTGACATCAATAGGGAGAGTGAGAGGGGGAGATCGTGGGAGAAAGTATGTGGGGCCTACTTTCCTTACTTCCTCTTGTTCTCAATATACCATGCTCATTTAAACCCATTCCATCATCCTCTGATTTATTGCTCAGGTTATTAGATCCTAGTATAGGCAATGTCTTTCTATATCTCAAGGCAGGCTTCGCGGTAGACCCTTCTCACCCTCCTAATGAAGATGACATACTGTTTTACTGTGTTTGTCCATCTTATTGTCTTGTTCATGGAAACAGGAGCCTCAGATTAGGCTACCTGTATTATTGGTCGAATTCTGATAAGGATAGGGAAGAGTGGGGTAAGTTGAGCCACCCTTGTTTTCAGGAAACCATACACAAAATGAATCATTTGACCTAATATTTAGGAAGAGGTCATAATTGCATGGCGTTTGAAGGAAGAAACCACTTGGAAAAAGTGGTAGGGTTAGGGTTAGTTTGATCCAAAAAACTGATTTTCACCAAGTCAAATTAATTTGTGTTAGTTTTCATGACATTTGTGTCTTATCTCTTAACCAAAGTAGATCATTTTAAGATTGTTCTATACATTAGTTGAGGGTCTCTATAAGCTTCAATTCGAGGTCCTTAACCTTGCATGAAAGTGCATCCTTGTAGCTGTGTGGGCTAATATAGTGAAAATGTTTGCCTTGGGGCAAGTTGAGCCAATGTAAGTGTTTTCTTCCCAGGCGTGATGTGGCCTACGTTAAGTTTTTTTTTTGTTAATCACAAAGTATTTGTTAGGTGTTATGCCTGTTTTAAAAGATGCTTCAAATGATGCAAAGACACAAGCGATTGTGATTGTGTTGAATTGTGTAAAGATAGACATGGTTTGAAAAAGTAGAGGTAATATTTCATTCACTGCAGAAATGTGTAGGGAGCTTAACTTACCATATCCCGCGGCTCAACTCCCAGCATTCCCGGACTAGATCACTTTTTTTTTTGGACAAGCTATACTTTCAAAACTGTTTACCCAAATTCTGATTATGTCCAGGTATAGACAACATCCTGACATATATGTAGATCATATTTGTCTTGACAGAGTGATGCTGAATGTTAAAAAAAAACAAAAAACTTTTAGGTCTCAACTTACCCCACTCTTCCCTACGTCTGTTCTGTGTGTGTTACCTGACAGCAGTGACATCAGGATATCATGGTTGTAATTAGGAATCAACCCAGGGCACCTCTCTGTGCAGATCCTGATTGAGGATGATGGCCTCCAGAGTGCTGACAGCTAGGTGGCTCGTTTGAATACTTAATTATCCCTTGTGGCGATGGTGGAGCACCGGTGGTGTAAAGAAAGATGGACCTGCAGTGTCTCTCATTCTCAGTCTCCCAATCCTTTACTCCTTATTCTATACACACACACACACACACACACACACACACACACACACACACACACACACACACACACACACACACACACACACACACACACACACACACACACACACACACACACACACACACACACACACACACACACACACACACACACACACACACACACATTCTATACACACACCACACACACATTCTATACACACACCCACACGATAACCATGAAACAGAAAGTGATGGGCACTGAGATAAACATGCTGCTTAGGAACACATTTCCATGGTCTTCTGTGTCTCACTGTGGCGCCAAACTGAGCCAATTCTGCCTGTTCCCCAGTACACCCCAGTACACGACAGGCAATGTTTCCCTAATGTCGCCTTTCAAACAGTGGCGTGTGGGCGCATGCAGAGACCCTCTGACTCGGACGCCGGCCCTTAAAAGCCATCGCGATTATGGCAGGAACCCACACGGAGAGGCAAGGAGGTGCGGAAGTCACCTCTACTGACATTCACTCTCCTTCACCACGGGTAGTTTGATTATGTTATCATACTGGATCGCTGTAATCCTGGGAAATTGAAAGCTTGTTTGCTGTGCGTGAGTTCACATATGTATGTGTGCATCCATATAGAGGGGGGGATGTGTGTGTGTGCCAGGTTGTATGTGTGTTCATTTTGGCTTGTGAGCGCTCTGTGTGTGTGTGTGTGTGTGTGTGTGTGTGTGTGTGTGTGTGTGTGTGTGTGTGTGTGTGTGTGTGTGTGTGTGTGTGTGTGTGTGTGTGTGTGTGTGTGTGTGTGTGTGTGTGTGTGTGTATCTATGCATGTGTGCGTCTGTGTGTGAAGCAACCCTTTCATTTGGCCCCTCTCCCTTCTAATTGATTTGTACACAGGCGTGATGCTTATGAAAGCAGCCTGTCCTGCTGACTTCCCATATGGCGGTGTTTTCCTGCCCACGACTTTGTCAATATCAGAGACCTCTGCTCACTGCGGGTGCTCACTCTGGAAGCATCCCCATTGTCTGGGGGAAAGGCTATCCCACTGTCAGCCTGTATCTATCTGAACATACCGTACGTTCTTCTCCTAAGACGCTTATGTTAGACTTTACCCAAGCCGCCACAGGAAGTATACTCTCAGTTCTACCTCGCGACGGGGTGAGACCGGGTGAGAAGGATGGATGTGTGTGGGTGTGCGTCCGTGGTTGAGGTATTCCCTGCATAGGTTTGAAGGGTAGGCCGACTCAAAGCCTTCAAGACAAGTTATAGACTACTGTGCTCAGTAAGCCATCTCTGAAAGACCTAGTTACATGCAGGAGGAGTGGCAGTCTTTGGATCACAGGTGGTTTGACAAAAAAAATTTGCATCAGGGTCACATGACGCAAACAAAGAAGTGTGGCAGTAACATGTCCCGGTGACAGATAATGTGACAGTACGGTATTTGACGTGTCGTATCTCTTCATTGCTTGATCTTTTCTTACCAAAGACACCCAAGCCTTGGTAGATACGTTGTCAGGCTAGCAGGTCAGTGTCTTAGTCACCCAGCTAGTTGATGCTGTAAGGCTGCTGAATGATCCGTTTAAATTGGTTTGTCATCATGGTAGCTCGAAAAGTACTTCTATTGTTCTCAATGGGGAAGTTACTCCAATCCCTTTCTCCCTTCAACCGATGTCATGGTATATAACTCGCCTCCTCTTCCTCTGACCCATGGCTGTCTGGCTGTTGACATCAGACGACTCAGGCTGAAAACGATTTAGACAAATGGCCGGTAGCAATGGTGGAGGGCACTGAATGGATTACTGCAGTCAGTAACTCCCTGACACGCCAACGTGTCCATTGACTGATGCCTCTCACAGAACTCTGAATGCGTCAGGCCTCGACGGTCCGTCTATCGATCCATCTTCCTCTACTGCTCTCCCTCAGCACCTGTCAGTTGGGGAGAGCTGAGGGCGTATTGGCCAGTGTTGCTGCTCTGACATCCTTAAGGAAGATTGGCTTGTCTGAGTTGACCGAGCTGAACGCACTGACGGGGGAGGGGGGGGGGTGCTTCATCAACCAGAGCCATGTGGGAAGAAGGGGAAGCTCTGCGGTGTTCTGTGGAAAACGGTCTCCGTATCCGGGTGTCTACTATTTATTTATCTCCTCACTTTTAATGTATATACCCGGCTGATTGGTCGTGAGTTGACAGGTGATGAGGGAGAGTGAAGGCACCATCACTCAACTGCCGTGAGTGGATCTGTGAGAAAGAGTGAGACCGCACTGGCGTCTGCCTGAGGCTTCCGGATCACTGATTTGACCTCCGGTGAAATGAATGTACCCATGTATCTCAACATAACAATGGGCCTGCCGTTATTATGGCAAGTCGCTGCTATTTCGAAAACATTGACATCATCCGTATTAGGGGTGTGATTGTCTTAACAGACATATAAAGGTACTAGATATAATGGCACAAGACCCACTTGACAGGTAAACTGCTCTTGTTGAAACAAGTGGGCTCTCCAGGTCAGACAACTTATCTAAGAACTGTCTCATTGAGCACTCAGCCGTACGGCATTCATATTAGGAAGTCCCTCAGTTGTCAGACAAAGCTTGTCCAGTTAGTAGGTCTTCCTAATATTTGCATTTTGTGGACGATCTTATCCAGGGCGACTACATACATTTTCGTACTGGAATCAAACCCACAACCCTGGCGTTGCAAGCACCATTTTCTACCAACTGAGCCACACGGGATTGGATACTATACTTCCACCCATCCTTGCTCTGCTCTAGTTCAGGGTTTGTTGTGTCATGTAATTAACACGGAGACATCCCCTGTTTAATTACTGCTCCACCAACTTTCACAGTGGCTCAGATGAAGGAATCCGCATGACCAATTAAGGACGAACACAGCAGGCTGCACTGGGGCCAGATGAGAGAAATACAAACACTGAGCTGAGTTAGAATGTGTGGACTAGACTCAGATTGGAGTTTTTCTTATTCTATCATTGGGCTCACGAGTGGTGCAGTGGTCTAAGGCACTGCATCTCAGTGCAAGAGGTGTCACTGAAGTTCCTGGTTTGAATCCAGGCTGGATCACATCCGGCTGTGGTTGGGAGTCCAATAGGGCGGTGTACAATTGGCCTGGGGTAGGCTGTCATTGTAAATAAGAATGAGTTCTTAACTGACTTGCCTAGTTAAATAAAGGTTACATATTGACGGTATTGAAAAACCATGCCGTGGCTATTTCCAAATACCCCGGTATGTGGTATTGTAATGGTCGTCGTCGGTGGAAGAAGGTGAGGACCAAGGTGCAGCGTGGTCTGTGTCCATATTTATTAAATGAACATGGAAATAATAAAGAGAATGACCGAAAACAGTTCTGGCTGGTGCAGACACACAATAGAAAACAGAAAACAATCACCCACGAAACACAATAGAAAACAGGCTACTTAAATATGGTTCTCAATCAGGGACAACGATTGACAGCTGCCTCTGATTGGCCTGGTATGGTTCTCAAACACAGAAATAGCAAATCATAGAAAAACTAACATAGACAACCCACCCAACTCACGCCCTGACCATACTAAAACAAAGACATAATAAAAGAACTAAGGTCAGAACGTGACAGGTATGCCACCCTAGCCTACCCTGTTCCCCCACACAGTACTGCCCCCTTAACTTACCATGTGCAGGGCGCCAGACTTGATTCTTGGAGGATATGGAAGTCAACCCTAATGAAAAGGAGTCGTGTTCCCAAAGCTTCACAGGACTGTATAGGAATCCCACTACACTGAATCCCTGACTATGCTACTGCAAGGGTTCAATAACAATAACAACAAAAAATAAAAAATCACACTCTGCTTCAAGGGTAGAAATTGTTTGGCCAAGAAATGTGATTGGTTAAGTTTAGGAAACTAATTAAAATTGGTTAAGGTTTGGGAATTCGAAACTCCACTGAGAAGACCTAGACAGAGTTAGTTTTTCAACCGTTTTCAATTTTGAATGGAAAGTAATCTGGCCCCATCTAATACCATGTCATGAAAATAACTACAGTAACATCTGGAAAGTTAACTTGATCAATGAGCTTCCAAATGGTTAATATGCACTCACAGGACAGTTGTATAGGTACACCCCCCTTCACAAAAATGGATCGCTCCTTCAGACAGAGTCACGTTGTCCATGGCTTGCTATATAAAGAAGGCAGCCAGCATCCAGTTACTGTTCGTTTGAATGTCATAATGGTCAAAGCGAGCGACTTCGAAGGTGCTATGGTCGTCGGTGCCAGGCGCACTGGATCCACTATCTCAGAAACAGCCACCCTCCTGGGCTTTTCATGCATGACAGTATTTAGTGTTTACGGAGAATGGTGCGACAAACACACAACATTCAGTCAGCGGCACTCCGAAAGGTTGAAGGAGAATGGCAAGAATCGTGTGAGCCCGTGCAAGCTAACAGACGTGCCACAAACAGACAAATAATGTCGTCATCACCAACACTGGACAATTGAGGAGTGGAAAAACATTGCCTGGTCCCACGCATCCCGGTTCCTATTGCGTTATGCTGATGGCAGAGTCAGGATTTGCCGTAAGCAGCATGTGTCCATGGACTTATCCTGCCTGGTACACAGACTGGTGGTGGAGGTGTACTGGTGTGGGGAATGTTTTCCTAGCACACGTTAGGTCCCTTGATACCAATTGAGCAACAAACGTTTCCAACACCTTGTATAATCCAAGCCCGAAGAATTCCTGGTGTTCTGGAGGAAAATGGGGGTTCCGACCCGTTATTAGATGGATGTACTTAATAAACTGTCCAGTAAGTGTATATCGACTTGGATGTCTCTTGGCTTCCATCAAACCTTTATGTGAAAAGTACCCTAAAGTATGACAGTTTTGGCCATAGAATTAGGAATTTGAACACGCAACTTAATAGGATCTCTATGGTTTTAGCACTCAAACCCATGCCTCTTTTAGTATGGTCCTGGATCTGTTGTGCTGTCCTGTTCTAGTTCTGCTGTCTCGGTCATTGTCATGTCATTGGGACTAGGGTAGGCTTCTCTCAGAAGTAGATAGCATTCAACAAAGATCATTGGTCTTCAGAGGGCAGTGCCAGAGATAGACCAACCATAAAACTGGAAAGGTTACATTCCACAGAGGTACTCACTTTATGTTTTAATTTATTTATTTATTTATTTATTTAACCAGGAAGGCCAGTTGAAAACAAGTTCTCATTTACAACAAAGCAGGGTGACAAAAACAACAACCCAGAGTTACACATGGGATAAACAAACGTAGTCAATAACACAATAGAAAAATGTATATACAGTGTGTGATGATACGAAAGAGAGGTTGATGATGATACGAAAAAGAGGTTGAACAGGCTAGTAATAGGGGTTGCAACAATTGCGGTGGATAATTTTAGAAAGGGAGGGTCCAGATTGTCTAGTCCAGCTGATTTGTAGGGGTCCAGATTTTGCAGCTCTTTCAGAACATCAGCTATCTGATGGGGGGGGGGGGGGGGGGGGGGGCTTGCGTATGGTTGCTACGGGGGGGTAAGAGCTGTTGGCTGGGCTATGGGTAACCAGGTGAAAAGCATGGCCGATTATTGCTTACTAAAATTCTCGATTATCGTAGATTTATCGGTGGTGACAGTGTTTCCTAGCCTCAGTGCAGTGGGCAGCTGGGACGAGGTGCTCTTATTCTCCATGGACTTTAGATATTTTTGGGGTTTGTGCTACAGGATGCAAATTTCTGTTTGAAAAAGCTAGCCTTTGCTTTCCTAACTGGCTGTGTATATTGGTTCCTGACTTCCCTGAAAGGTTGCAAATCGCGGGGGCTATTCGATGCTAATGCAGTACGCCACAGGCTGTTTTTGTGCTGGTCAAGGGCAGTCAAGTCAGGAGTGAACCGGAGCTATCTGTTCTTAGTTTTTTAATTTTTTGAATGGGGCATGCTTATTTAACTTGTTATGGCTGCAATCCCGATATCGGGATAAGTGTCATCAACAACTGCTGAATAGCATAGCGCTACATTCATTAAATATGACTAAAATATTTATATTCATGAAATCACAAGTGCAATATAGGAAAACACAGTTTAGCCTTTTGTTAATCCACCTGTCGTGTCAGATTTTGAAATTATGCTTTTCAGCGAAAGCAATCCAAGCGTTTGTGTAAGTTTATTGATTGCACGACAAAACATTAAGTACACTTAGCATCAGGAAGCTTGGTCACGAAAATCAGAAAAGCAATCAAATTAATAGTTTACCTTCGGATGTTTTCACTCACGAGACTCCCAGTTACACATCAAATGTTCCGTTTGTTCCATAAAGTTTATTTTTATATCAAAAATACCTGTTTGTTTGTCGCATTATGTTCAGAAATCCACAGGAAAGGTCGTTTTTAAAATATATAATGGATGATATATCAACCGCAAATGTCTTTCATAGTAGGAGAAGGGAAAACAATGGCTGTCCAAACTCCTAAGGGGGGTCTATAACACTTGACGCGATGTTATCGTTCTGGCTCATTTTTCAAAATAAAAGCCTCAAACTATGTCTGAAGACTTTTGACACCTTGAGGAAGCGATAGGAAAAGGAAGCTGGTTCATATCCATTTAAGTCCAGCAAAGGGAGGCTATGGAACATGGAGTTTTCAAAATAGAAGCCACTTCCTGTTTTGATTTTCCTCAGGGATTCTCCTGCAATATCAGTTCTGTTATACTCACAGACAATATTTTGACAGTTTTGGAAACTTTAGAGTGTTTTCTATCCAATACTACTAATAATATGCATATATTGGCAACTGAGACTGAGGAGCTCAGTTTACAATGGGCACCTTTTCATCCAAGCTACTCAATACTGCCCCTGCAGCCATAAAAAGTTAAGATGGTGAGGAAAGCACTTTTATAGAACAACCAGGCATCTTCTGTTGACGGGATAAGATCAATATCCTTCCAGGATACCCGGGCCAGGTCGATTAGAAAGGTCTGCTCACTGAAGTATTTTAGGGAGCGTTTGATAGTGATAAGGTGTGGTCGTTTGACTGCAGACCCATTACAGATGCAGGCAATGAGGCAGTGATCGCTGAGATCCTGAAGACAGCAGGACTTGGAGGGTAAGTTGGTCAAGATGATATCTATGAGGGTGCCCATGTTTACGGATTGAGGGTTGTACCTGGTAGGTTCCTTGATAATTTGTGTGAGATTGAGGGTATCTAGCTTAGATTGTTGGACGGCCGGGGTTTTAAGCATATCCCAGTTTAGGTCACCTAACATTATGAACTCTGAGGGTAGGTGGGGGGCAATCAATTCACATATGGTGTACAGGGCACAGCTGGGGCTAAGGCGGGTCTATAACTTATTTCTGGAAAGGTGGATTTTTAAAAGTAGAAGCTCGAACTGTTTGGGCACAGACCTGGATAGTAAGACAGAACTCTGCAGTAGATTGTTGTAGTTGGGGGTGGAGAGTTCAGAATTTTTGGTGGCCTTCCTAAGCCAGGATTAAGACAAAGCTAGGACATCCGGGTTGGCTGAGTGTGCTATTTTTATTTTTATTTTATTTTTATTTCACCTTTATTTAACCAGGTAGGCTAGTTGAGAACAAGTTCTCATTTGCAACTGCGACCTGGCCAAGATAAAGCATAGCAGTGTGAACAGACAACACAGAGTTACACATGGAATAAACAATTAACAAGTCAATAACACAGTAGAAAAAAATGGGCAGTCTATATACAATGTGTGCAAAAGGCATGAGGAGGTAGGTGAATAATACAATTTTGCAGATTAACACTGGAGTGATAAATGATCAGATGGTCATGTACAGGTAGAGATATTGGTGTGCAAAAGAGCAGAAAAATAAATAAATAAAAACAGTATAAAAACAGTATGGGAATGAGGTAGGTGAAAATGGGTGGGCTATTTTCCTATAGACTATGTACAGCTGCAGCGATCGGTTAGCTGCTCGGATAGCTGATGTTTGAAGTTGGTGAGGGAGATAAAAGTCTCCAACTTCAGCGATTTTTGCAATTCGTTCCAGTCACAGGCAGCAGAGTACTGGAACGAAAGGCGGCCAAATGATGTGTTGGCTTTAGGGATGATCAGTGAGATACACCTGCTGGAGCGCGTGCTACGGATGGGTGTTGCCATCGTGACCAGTGAACTGAGATAAGGCGGAGCTTTACCTAGCATGGACTTGTAGATGACCTGGAGCCAGTGGGTCTGGCGACGAATATGTAGTGAGGGCCAGCCGACTAGAGCATACAAGTCGCAGTGGTGGGTGGTATAAGGTGCTTTAGTGACAAAACGGATGGCACTGTGATAGACTGCATCCAGTTTGCTGAGTAGAGTGTTGGAAGCCATTTTGTAGATGACATCGCCGAAGTCGAGGATCGGTAGGATAGTCAGTTTTACTAGGGTAAGCTTGTCAGCGTGAGTGAAGGAGGCTTTGTTGCGGAATAGAAAGCCGACTCTTGATTTGATTTTCGATTGGAGATGTTTGATGTGGGTCTGGAAGGAGAGTTTGCAGTCTAGCCAGACACCTAGGTACTTATAGATGTCAACATTTTCAAGGTCGGAACCATCCAGGGTGGTGATGCTAGTCGGGCATGCGGGTGCAGGCAGCGATCGGTTGAAAAGCATGCATTTGGTTTTACTCGCGTTTAAGAGCAGTTGGAGGCCACGGAAGGAGTGCTGTATGGCATTGAAGCTCGTTTGGAGGTTAGATAGCACAGTGTCCAATGACGGGCCGAAAGTATATAGAATGGTGTCGTCTGCGTAGAGGTGGATCAGGGAATCGCCCGCAGCAAGAGCAACATCATTGATATACACAGAGAAAAGAGTCGGCCCGAGAATTGAACCCTGTGGCACCCCCATAGAGACTGCCAGAGGACCGGACAGCATGCCCTCCGATTTGACACACTGAACTCTGTCTGCAAAGTAATTGGTGAACCAGGCAAGGCAGTCATCCGAAAAACCGAGGCTGTTGAGTCTGCCGATAAGAATATGGTGATTGACAGAGTCGAAAGCCTTGGCGAGGTCGATGAAGACGGCTGCACAGTACTGTCTTTTATCGATGGTGGTTATGATATCGTTTAGTACCTTGAGTGTGGCTGAGGTGCACCCGTGACCGGCTCGGAAACCAGATTGCACAGCGGAGAAGGTACGGTGAGATTCGAGATGGTCAGTGACCTGTTTGTTGACTTGGCTTTCGAAGACCTTAGATTGGCAGGGCAGGATGGATATAGGTCTGTAACAGTTTGGGTCCAGGGTGTCTCCCCCTTTGAAGAGGGGATGACTGCGGCAGCTTTCCAATCCTTGGGGATCTCAGACGATATGAAAGAGAGGTTGAACAGGCTGGTAATAGGGGTTGCGACAATGGCGGCAGATAGTTTCAGAAATAGCGGGTCCAGATTGTCAAGCCCAGCTGATTTGTACGGGTCCAGGTTTTGCAGCTCTTTCAGAACATCTGCTATCTGGATTTGGGTAAAGGAGAACCTGGAGAGGCTTGGGTGAGGAGCTACGGAGGGGGGCGGAGCTGTTGGCCGAGGTTGGAGTAGCCAGGCGGAAGGCATGGCCAGCCGTTAAGAAGTGCTTATTTTCGATAATCATGGATTTATCGGTGGAGACCGTGTTTCCTAGCCTCAGTGCAGTGGGCAGCTGGGAGGAGGTGCTCTTGTTCTCCATGGACTTCACAGTGTCCCAGAACTTTTTGGAGTTGGAGCTACAGGATGCAAACTTCTGCCTGAAGAAGCTGGCCTTAGCTTTCCTGACTGACTGCGTGTATTGGTTCCTGACTTCCCTGAACAGTTGCATATCACGGGGGGCTATTCGATGCTATTGCAGTCCGCCACAGGATGTTTTTGTGCTGGTCGAGGGCAGTCAGGTCTGGAGTGAACCAAGGGCTGTATCTGTTCTTGGTTCTGCATTTTTTGAACGGAGCATGCTTATCTAAAATGGTGAGGAAGTTACTTTTAAAGAATGACCATGCATCCTCAACTGACGGGATGAGGTCAATGTCCTTCCAGGATACCCGGGCCAGGTCGATTAGAAAGGCCTGCTCACAGAAGTGTTTTAGGGAGCGTTTGACAGTGATGAGGGGTGGTCGTTTGACTGCGGCTCCGTGGCGGATACAGGCGATGAGGCAGTGATCGCTGAGATCCTGGTTGAAGACAGCAGAGGTATATTTGGAGGGCCAGTTGGTCAGGATGACGTCTATGAGGGTGCCCTGCTAAAGCAGTGAATAAAATAATCTTCTGATGGCTTCTGATATTAACATGCATGAAACCAAGGCTGTTATGGTTAACGAAGTCAACAAATTAGAGAGCCTGGGGAATAGGTGTAGAATTGGGGGCTACAGGGTCTAGTTAATACTCTACATCACCAGAGGAACAGAGGAGGAGTAGGATAAGGGTATGGCTAAAGGCTATAAGAACTGGTCGTCTAGTGCGTTGGGAACAGAGAATAAAAGGAGCAGATTTCTGGGCGTGGTAGAATAGATTCAGGGCATAATGTACAGACAATGGTATGGTAGGATGTGAGTACAGTGGAGTTAAACCTAGGTGTTGAGTGATGATGAGAGAGATTGTGTCTCTGGGGGCACTAGTTAAGCCAGGTGAGGTCTCCGCATGCGTGGGGGGTGGGACAAAAGAGCTATCTATGGCATGTTGAGCAGGACTGGGAGCTCTACAGTGAAATAAAACAATAATAACTAACCACAACAGCAGTAGACAAGGCATATTGACATTAGAGATAGGTATAAAGCAATCACGGGTGTTGGTCGGGAGAGCTAAGACAACAATGGGCAAATGGCGATTAATGGGCAGAGAGGTTCGAGGCTGGAGCCGACAGGTAAACAAAATGAGGTACAGTGTTAATGAACAGACCAGCAGGCATCAGCTGTGTAGCCGAGTGATCATAGGGTCCAATGAGCAGCAATAGGTCAGTCAGGGAGCCTTTCGGTAGTCACTACTACGCTAGGCGAGCGGGAGACATGGTGTTCAGAAAGCTAGCGGGCCGAGGGTAGCAGATGGGTCTTCGGCGACATCGCAACGGAAAAGACTGTTGAAACCACATTGGACGATTACGTCGGCAGACCAGTCGTGATGGATCGGCGGGGCTCCGTGTCGACAATAAAGGGTCCAGACCAATTGGCAAAAGAGGTATTGTAGCCCAAGAATTAGCTGGTATACTCTGTCGGCTGGCCGTGAGATGGGCCTAGCTCGAGGCTAGCTCCAGGCTAACTGGTGCTTGCTTCGGGACAGAGGCGTTAGCCAACAGTAGCCACTCGGTTGCAGCTAGCTAGCTGCGATGATCCGGTGTAATGGTCCAGAGCTTGCGGCAGGAATCCGGTGATGTGGTGGAGAAAAACAGTCCGATATGCTCTGGGTTGATATCGCGCTGTGCAGACTGGCAGGTAATTGTCCCAGCTAAAGCAGTGGCAAACAATGACTAGTAGCTAATAGCTAGTTTGTTGGCTAGCTTTTGATGGAGGTTCCAGTTATAAGGTATAAAGAAATAGCAGATCCGTACCACATTGGGTGAGGCGGGTTGCAGGAAAGTACGTTTAGTTCGTAGATGGAAAGTGAGATTAAAATATATCTTTAAAAAAATGAAAAACGGACTATTTACAGACTAATTAATAAGACAAACACACGTCTGACTGCTACGCCATCTTGGATTAAAGTCGAGATCTCCTGCTCTACAACTTTACTTAAGCTACATTCATAAACACATCAGTTGTTTGCAATGGAAGTAAATAACTGTACTCATTGCTTTCCCTGTACATGCACACATATTTCATAACAGCAAGGATATACCAGTATGTTTCTTAATTTGTTGTTGCATTTCTAATTCTGGTGTGCTTTGCACCTCAGGGCCATAGTGAAGTGTAAACATATCCACAGTCCATTCATTCATCAATACTGCCCGGTCATTCCTTAAAGAATGCATAAACTTCCCAACTAGCATGATTAGATCCCAGTGACGTTGAATATGGTTCTCCCTGTACGTCTCAAGGGGAACTACTGGAGTCCTCAGTGAGGAATCTGCTCTCTATTCATCTTCCATCTCTCTGCCTGTGGTAGGCATTGTTCTTATTCTCCACAGCTGGGCTCAGCACAGCTCCAGGCCCCATCACATCAATTACGCACTGCAATATTGATCCTTTAGATTAAACTCAAAGGGGAAATATGTACACATGGAGAGGAATATCACAAGCGCGCAAACCAGCTCCGGCATAACGAGATGGAGAGGGGGGGGGGGACATGTATTGGCATACGTTGAGGTGTTTATTTATTTTGGATTGATTGGAGCAACTAAGTGTATACACTTAGGGAGAAGGGCTTGGAAGCTGTTGTTTCTTGTGGAAAGAGAGGGAGAGAAAAGACCAAGAGAGAGCGGACCCAACTGTGGAGTTGGCATCAGCCCAGTCATGCCCCTTGTGCACAGTGGGCACTTCTGGGTTGACCACAATCTGCACCCTTTATGGCCTGACTCAGCCTGTGACTGGGATGGAGCTGTGACTGGGATGGAGCTGTGACTGGGATGGAGCTGTGACTGGGATGGAGCTGTGACTGGGATGGAGCTGTGACTGGGCTGGAGCTGTGACTGGGATGGAGCTGTGACTGGGATGGAGCTGTGACTGGGATAGATAGAGCATTGTGAATTTTCAGCATGGCAATATCTACAAACCTCATCTGCAGATACAGATACAGTATCTACTGTATACAATATGTGATGCTTGGAAATACTTTCTTGAAAAGTGGCTCCCAGATTGTTGTATCATTCAAATTCAACAACTGATTCTATGCATCAGCTCAATGAACTTGAGTTATATCTACAGAGGTGTGGTCAGTGAAGGTTGTTCAAACGTTACACGGAAAGGAAGATTTAACAATGTGAGCTAAATCTAGGCCCTTTTATCCAATGCCCCAATAACAGCAACACTGTTACACTCCTCTGCAACTAGCTTTAAAGGGTCCTCTATTCTACTATTAAAGTACGGCAACTCATCACCTAGTTGACCTGTTGAGTTTTCTTTGCCATGTCACAGCGGCTCCTTTCTCTCAGGTCTGCCTCAGGTGATGATTTAAAGAGAACGTTAAATGAATATGGCTAGTAATGGTATCTTGTGAAAAGACTTGACATGAGCCCTTGTGTCAATTGGAAACTGTTGTCTAACTCAGTGATTCTGAATTCTTTCCTTGGGGATCCCCAGCTGTTCTAAAGCTAGCACAATTGATTCAACTTGTCAGTTAGCACAATAATAACACCTATGGAATTTTAACAATATAATATGGCTAATCAAACTAAGTGTATGGTTCTTCAAAAAGATTGTGGGAAGGTTCTTTATAGAACAATAATTATTCCATAAAGGTTCCATAAAGAACCATTAAAAAGCATCCTACATAGCACCAAAAAGGGTTTTAACGATACCGGAACCCTTTTTGGTGCTATATAGAACCTTTATATTAAAGGTTATACCTTTATAATAAAGGTTCTTTATAGCACCATAAATGTTTGATTTAGAACCTTATGAGCATGGTTCTTTATAGGGTTTTATATAGCACCAAAAAAAAAACCTTCTTTGGCACTATATAGAACAATTTGTTTTTAGTGTGTACCTCAGTACCCTGGAAAATGTTCCCTCCACATCACATGCAAACTGGGTTTCATGACATCTTTGGAGAAGTTGGAGTGATTTTTGGGAAACTTAGGCAGAAATGTTAAAAGGTCAGCAGGGAACATATTGGCTGAGAGCACAATGTAAGGTAATGCCTGGTGGACTTTAAATGCAAATGTATTTTCTTGTACCCCCCACCCCAAAAATATCAGCCCCTCGCTTTCCCTCAACTGTGCCAAGTACTTATGAACCAGTCTCTTCCCACATGTTTTGCAAAACACTAACAGTCTCACGTCACTCCACTCATTGTAGTGTAACCACAGACACAAGATGGCTGTCAAGACCGCTAATACATATTGCTGTTGTCTATCTTAAAAGACTAGGGGAAGGGGTCGGAAATGGATATTGTTTTGATGCGTTTGTCTTGTAGGCAACAATGAGTGGATGAGCAGTCACGCATGCTTTGACAAGTGGAGAAAAGTGTTTTACTCCAAACACAGCTAATTGTGCAGGCTTATGTTGACAGATGCATAGGTCCGGGCATTTGCATTCAACTGACAGTTCAGTGCTTTTGTCCTAAAAGGAATATTATGCAAAAGGTATGGTTCAACGCTTCCCATCACAAGTGCCTTTTCCTGATGGTCAAATTCCTGACTTTCCCACTCCACCTGCCAGTTTGTGTCCATCCTGTTGTTTATTTTACCAGAACCCCTCCTGTGTTGCGCTGATGGGTAATTGCGTTGGCATGTGAGACGTGAATAATTGCCAATTTTCCCCCGTTTTTTCCCCCACCACTGACGGCTTCTCACCGCCACCTGCATTTTCCCTCATACTATGAATTAGACACATCTTGTTTTCAATTACCCTAATTGATTGCACTTGTACGTTTTACTGTGAGTAGAAAGAGAGGTGCATTTCCATGTCCTAACCTGCGTTGCCCAAAAGTAGGGAAGATTGGTATTGCCACCATCATTTCTATCACAGAGTCCTCTACTCAAAGTTGAAGGGCTTTAGAACTACGTAAAATGGACGCCAGAGCTGCTTCCACCCATCCCACAGCACAATAGTGAACAGCCCAATTAAAGCTAGATGGATCCTCGAGTGACCACTCCATTATATCCAAGATGGTGTTCTGTTTGATTCCCCCAAGGAATCAAGGAATTCCCCCAAGGAAAAATATTAACAACATTCAAAAGCAGACCTCCTAAGCCCCTTCGTTCCATGCCACCCTTGTCGCCTTCTCCTTTCGTAAGAGGCGAAGGAGAAAAAGTCTCGATCGACTCAAGGGCTCCCTGGGCTGTAACCAATTTTTCCCCGATTCTAGTCAGTTGAGAAGGCAGACGAACTTGTGTTTCTCACGCTTGAGTTGCAGGGTTTGTGCAATTGGTGAAGCTGCAGGTAGAGAAGTGTATGGGGCGAATGCATGGGGGATGTCTGCATGAGTCTGCCTGTAAATCCCAGATGAGCGGATCAGTAGCCGGCCACACAACCCAGGCAGCCGAGCTCGGTGTCTCTCCATCAATACTCCTCCAGATAACAGCATCACTGTCAACAACAGCAGTAGTAACAAGACAGACTGAACAAATATACACTCTTCCTGCTCTCGTCTCATACCATAAGGCTTTAATCTGAAGGCTTGATAGATGGGATTGATTTGGAGCAGAACGTAAGGGAAGAACATGTATACAGCCCAAAGCAGTCTGACTGGTCTCATATGGGTTCAGGCCCTGCATTGTTTCGACACTAACAGCAAGGCAGGCCTGCAGTCTTAACACCAATCTTTTTTGGCCCTGACAGACTAGGCTTCTGGTTTCCTTCCCAGGTCACGGAACTGGAGCCACTTCTCACCACTGTCAACAACATTAGCTGGCTCTTTAACACAGACAAATAGCACAAAGACTGTTTGGACCACAACTCCTCCTAGAACCAGATGTTTTGATCTGGTTTCTGAAACTGGCAAATACAGATGAGCATATGTAGCATGGTGCTGAAGTGACGCTCTTTGTCATCGACATGAATATCTAATTTGTGGCAAAATGTTAACCAACAAGTGTTGCTACATTGGGATAGATACTCGAATGGAGGATAAGTACTCGAATGTGCGCAAGAAAGCAAAGGTAACTGAAAGAAATGACTATCGCCACGTAGCACTCACTTCTGTCATCATGAAGTGCTTTGAGAGGCTAGTTAAGGATCATATCACTTCTACCTTACCTTACCTGACACACTAGACCCGCTTCACCTGACACCCTAGACACACAGAATGGCACTGACAGAGATGTTTTTTAGGTATTATTTCTTACATTGTTAGCCCAGGAAATCTCAAGTGTTATTGCATACAGCCGGGAAAAACTACTGGATATAAAAGTGACGTCAGCTTACCAACATTACGACCCGGAATACGACTTTCCTGAAGTGGGTCCTTTGTTTCGGACCTCCACCCTGGACATGGGATCTTATCCCAGAGGCCGACCCAAAATAAGGCGGAGCAGGAGAGGCAGACGGAGCGGCCTACTGGTCAGACTTAGAAGGCGAGCACACCATCCACCGCTTACGAGCATATTACTCGCCAGTGTCCAATCTCTATACAACAAGATGGATGAAATTAGGGCACGAGTTGCCTTCCAGAGAGACATCAGAGATTGTAACATCAGAGATTGTCAGAGTTGATACAGCCACCCAGTTTCTTCACGCATCGCCTCGTCAGAAACAAACAACTCTCTGGCAAGAAGAAGGACGGAGGTGTGTGCCTTATGATTAACAACTCATGGTGTAATCATAACAACATACAGGAACTCAAGTCCTTTTGTTCACCTGACCTAGAATTCCTTACAATCAAATGCTGACCACATTATCTGCCAAGAGAATTATATTTGATTATAGTCACAGCCGTGTATATCTCCCCCCCCCCCTCACTGGATTCTATGTAAACTGGTAACCATATATTCTGAGGCTGCATTTATTGTAGCTTGGGATTTTGACAAAGCTAATCTGAGAACAAGGCTTCCTAAATTCTATAAGCATATCGAACTTTGCTACTCTAACTTCCATGATGCATACAAAGCCCTCCCCCACCATTCCTTCAGCAAATCTGAACATGACTCCATTTTGTTTCTCCCAGCCTATAGACAGAAACTTAAACAGCCCGTGTTCAGGTCTATCCAAAGTTGGTCTGACCAATCGGATTCCACACTTCAAGATTGCTTCAATCACGTCGACTGGGATATATTCCGGGTAGCCTCAGACAACAACATTGACATATACGCTGTCTCGGCGAGCAAGTTTATTAGCAAGTGCATCGGTGATGTTGTACCCACTGTGACTAACCAGAAAACGTAGATTGATGGCAGCATTTGCTCAAAACTGAAAGCGCGAACCACCATTTTTTAATCATGGCAAGGCAACTGGAAACATGACCGAATACAAACAGTGTAGCTATTCCCTCCTCAAGGCAATCAAACAAGCAAAGCGTCAGTATAGAGACAAAGTAGAGCCGCAATTCAACGGCTCAAACACGAGACGAATGTGGCAGGGTATACAGTCAATCACGGATTACAAAAAGGAAACCAGCCCCGTCGCAGACATCGTCTTGCTCCCAGACAAATTAAACAACTCCCTTTCTCGCTTTGAGGAAAATACAGTGCCACTGACATGGCCCGCTACCAAAACATGTGGACTCTCCTTCACCGTGAGTAAAACATTTAAACTTGTTAACCCTCGCAAGGCTGCCGGCCCAGATGTCATCCCTAGCCGCGTCCTCAGAGCATGTGCAGATTCAATCAATCCCTATCCCAGTCTGCTGTGCCCACATGCTTCAATATGTCCACCATTGTTCCTGTTCCCAAGAAAGCTAAGGTAACTGAACTAAATGACTATCGCCCCATTGCACTCACTTCTGTCATCATCAAGTGCTTTGAGAGACTAGTCAAGAATAATATCAACTCCATCCTACCTGATATCCTAGACCCACCCCAATTTGCTTGCCGCCCAAATAGGTCTACAGATGACGCAATCACCATCACACTGCCCCAGCCCATCTGGACAAGAGGAATACCTATGTAAGAATGCTGTTCATTGACTACAGCTCAGCATTTAACACCATCTTACCCTCCAAGCATGTCATTAAGCTCGAGACCCTGGGGCTCGACCCCACTCTGTGCAACTGGGTCCTGGTCTTTGACAGGCCGCCCCCAGCTGGTGAAGGCAGGAAACAACATCACCATCACGCTGATCAAATCAAATCAAATGTATTTATATAGCCCTTCGTACATCAGCTGATATCTCAAAGTGCTGTACAGAAACCCAGCCTAAAACCCCAAACAGCAAACAATGCAGGTGTTGATCCTCAACACTGTGGCCCCACATGGGTGCATTCTCAGCCCTCTCCTGTACTCCCTGTTCACCCATGACTGTGTGGCCATGCACGCCTCCAACTCAATCATCAAGTTTGCAGGCGACACTACAGTGGTAGGCTTGATTACCAACAACGACGAGATGGCCTTCAGGCAGGAGCTGAGGACCCTCGGAGTGTGGTGTCCGGAAAATAAACTCTCACTCAATGTCAACAAAACAAAGGAGATGATTGTGGACTTCAGAAAACAGCAGAGGGAGCATCCCCCCATCCACATCGACGGGGCAGTAGTGGAGAAGGTGGAAAGTTTTAAGTTCAAACTGAAATAGTCCACACACACAGACAGCGTGGTGAAGAAGGCTCAACAACAGAAATTTGGCTTGTCACCTAAAACGCTCACAAAATTTTACAGATGCACAATCGAAGGTGTATTGTAGGGCTGTATCACCGCATGGTACGGCAACTGCTCTGCCCACAACTGCAAGGCTCTCCAGAGGGTGGTGCGGTCTGCTTAACGCATAACCGGGGCAAGCTACCTGCCCTCCAGGACACCGACAGCACCCGATGTCATAGGAAGGCCAAAAATATCATCAAGGACATCAACCAACCGAGCCACAGCCTGTTCACCCCTCTATCATCCAGAAGGCGAGGTCAGTACAGGGGCATCAAAGCTGGGACCGAAAGACTGAAAAACAACTTCTATCTCAAGGCTATCAGACTGCTAAATAGTACCACCCGGTTACTCAACTAAGCACCTTAGAGGCTGCTACCCTATATACATAGACATGGAATCACTGGCACATTTAATAATGGAACACCAGTCACTTTAATAATGCTTTACTCATCTCATATGAACATACTGTATTCTATTCTACTGTATTTAGTCAATACCACTCCGAAATTGCTCGTCCTAATTTTGATATATTTCTTAATTCCATTCTTTTACATTTAGATGTGTGTATTGTTGTGAATTGTTTGATACTACTGTACTGTCGGAGCTAGGAACACAAGCATTTCGCCACCCGCAATAACATCTGCTAAATATGTGGATTTGACCAAAGCAATTTAATTTGATTTAAATGGGTTTATAAGAAGCAATTATCTCAGGAAAACTGAAGTATGATCATGTAATGAATGGTTTCCTAATTGCAAACTTAAGACAGTTATATCTTCTTAGGGCTGCAATCCCGTTAACGGGATGATATGACAACAACCAGTGAAAGTGCAGGGCGCCAAATTCAAAACAACAAATCTCATCATTAAAATTACTCAAACATACATGTATTTTATACCGTTTTAAAGTTAATCTTGTTGTTAATCCCACCACAGCGTCCGATTTCAAATATGCTTTACAGCGAAAGCACCACAAACGATTATGTTAGGTCACCACCAAGCTACAGAATAAACACCAGACATTTTCCAGCCAAGGATAGGAGTCACAAATAGCACAAATAGAGATAAAATTAATCACTAACCTTTGAAGATCTTCATCAGATGACACCCATAGGACTTCATGTTACACAATACATGTATGTTTTGTTTGTTTGATAAAGTTCATATTTATATAAAAAAATCTGAGTTTACATTGGCGCGTTACGTTCAGTAGTTCCAAAATCATCCAGTGATTTTGCATAGCCACATCGATTCAACAGAAATACTCATCATAAATGTAGATGACAATACAAGTTATATGTTTGGAATTATAGATATACCTCTCCTTAATGCAACTGCTATGTCAGATTTCAAAAAGTGTTTACGGAAAAAAGCATACCATGCAATAATCTGAGACGGCACTCACAAAAATTATACAATTAGCCACCACGTTGGAGTCAACAGAAACCAGAAATTACATAAATATTCCCTTACCTTTGATGATCTTCATCAGAATGCACTCCAAGGATTCCCAGGTCCACAATAAATTATTGATTTGTTCGATAATGTCCATTATTTATGTCCAATTAGCTACTTTTGTTAGCGTATTTGGTATACATATCCAGACGCTCGTGCATTTCTTCGGACAAAAACTTCAAAAAGTTATATTACAGGTCGAAGAAACATTTCAAACTAAGTACAGAATCAATCATTACGATGTTTTTATCATAAATCTTCAATAAAGTTCCAATCTGAGAATTCGGTTGGAACTTTTCTTGAGGAGGAATGGAACGCAAGTCGATATCATGTGGAATGCGCGTGACCAGGAAATGGCTCTCTGCCAGTAAGCTGACTCATTCAGCTCTTATTCAGTCCCACAACACAGTAGAATCCTCATTCAAGTTTCTAAAGACGGTTGACATCTAGTGGAAGCCCTAGGAAGTGCAACTCCATTCATATCCCAATGTAAATTCAATTGGACCTGGTTTGAAATTCCACCAACCTCAGATTTATCACAAATTTATTCTCAGGTTTTTGCCTGCCATATGAGTTCTGTTATACTCACAGACATACAAACAGACAGACATAGACATACAAACTGTTAAACTCACAGACATACAAACTCTAAAAAGTTTTAGAAACTTCAGTGTTTTCTATCCAATACTACTACTACTAATAATAATAAGAAGAATATGCATATATTAGCAACTGAGAATGAGGAGCAGGCCGTTTAATCTGGGCACCTCTGGGCACATTTCATCCAAGCTACTCAATTGTGCTTATGCAGCCATAAGAAGTTTTTAACCTCAATATGGGATGTGCATTCTCATGTATCTGGCTGTGTCAAATCATGGTTGGCTAGACTGGCTTGGCTAATAGCTAATGTTAGCTGGCTGGCTAGCTTGCTGGCTAAGATAACTGCATATATAGTGCATTCGGAAAGTATTCAGACCCCTTCCCTTTTTCCACATTTTGTTTTGTTACAGCCGTATTCTAAAATGAATTAAAGAAATGTTATCCTCATCAATCTACACACAATACCCCATAATGACAAAGCGAAAAGTGTTTTTGAAATTTGAGCAAATTTATTACAAATAAAAAACAGAAATATTTAATTTTCTAAAGTATTCAGAGTCTTTGCTATGAGACTCGAAATTGAGCTCAGGTGCATCCTGTCACGTGTGCTCCCTCTCCGATATCTAGGTCACCAGGCTGCGCGTTATGGCGCACACCTGTTGCCATTGTTACGCGCATCAGCGCATAATGACACTCACCTGGACTCCATCACCTCCTTGATTACCTCAATTAATCAATCAATCAAATGTATTTATAAAGTCCTTCTTACATCAGCTGATGTCACAAAGTGCTTTACAGAAACCCAGCCTAAAACACCAAACAGCAAGCAATGCAGGTGTAGAAGCACGGAGCTAGGAAAAACTCCCTGTAAGGCCAGAACCTAGGAAGAAACCTAGAGAGGAACCAGGCTATGAGGGGTGGTCATTCCTCTTCTGGCTGTGTCGGGTGGAGATTATATGTGGGTTACATGGAGAAACAGTCTATTTTCAATCCTCTCAAAAATGTTTTCTTGCCTCACATCATTAAGGGAATTGTTCACAAACATTGGCACATCCTAAAATCTGATGATAGTCTCGGTAATGTGTTTTTGGACCTTCCCTTGGTCGTATTCTCGCGGGGCAGAAATCTCAGAGACCAATTGGTAAACTCTGATTTACCACCCCAAGATATTCCTGAACAACGTCTATTTGCGCCCCTACTGGATGGAAATTACAAATGTAATGGCTGTGCTCAATGCAATGGCACTTATAAATGTAGATCCTTCAAACACCCACAAACAGGGAAATCGATCCCAATAAAAGGTGTTATTACGTGCTCCACTAAGGCATTTATTTATCTTCTAACTTGTCCTTGTGGTAAAAATTATGTAGGTAAAACAAAGCGCGAATTAAAAGTACGTATCTCAGAGCATCGTAGCACCATTAGGTGTAAAAACTTTACTTATCCAGTTGCGGCCCACTTCTTGGAGGCAGGCCACTCGATTTCGTCTCTGGGTTATATTGGCATCGAACATGTCACCCTCCCAAGGAGAGGGGGTGACCTTGGTAATTTATTGTTAAAACGACAGGCTGCCTGGATCTTTAATTTAAAGACCCTTCGGTCTCAACGTAGACTTTGATCTGAAGCCATTCTTGTGATTATTGTGACTTTGCCATTGTAATTATGTGTAAACTTGTATAGTCAAATTAATCTATGATCGTATGCTATCCATTTGTTTGTATGCTGTTCTTTGTATGACATTTTAATATTTGATTATTAACCAATGATATTAGGCCACTCCTGGCCATGATTACAGACACCTGTGTCTTTTGACACTATATAAACGAGTCATCCCGCAGTTTTTGTGATTATACCCTGATGAAGACAGCTTGGCTGTCGAAACGTTGGTATTACATTTTTGCATCTGAGCTCCAAGAGTGTGCGGCTCTCTTTTATTTTCAAGTTTCTACTCCGCTAGCCAGCTCCTCGTCTTAATAGGTGTGCGTTTCTTTTTCTTCTAGGAGATTATATTAGTACCTGGTCAAGATGTTGAAATGTTCATAAATGACCAGCAGGGTCAAATAATAATAATAATGACAGTGGTTGTCGAGGGTGCAACAGGTCAGCACCTCAAGAGTAAATGTCAGTTGGCTTTTCATAGCCGATCATTCAGAGTATCTCTACCGCTCCTGCTGTCTCTAGAGAGTTGAAAACAGCAGGTCTGGGACAGGTAGCACGTCCGGTGAACAGGTCAGGGTTCCATAGCCGCAGGCAGAACAGTTGAAACTGGAGCAGCAGCAGGTGGACTGAGGACAGTAAGGAGTCATCAGGCCAGGTAGAGAGAGCATACTTAAAATCACACAGGACACCGGATAAGACAGGAGAAATACTCCAGATATAACAGACTGACTCTAGCCCCTGACACATATACTACTGCAGCATAAATATTGTAGGCTGAGACAGGAGGGGTCGGGAGACTTGCCCTATTTATGTCACTCCCTTTGGTTCCTTCCCCAGGCATTATTGTTTCTGTTTCAGTTTCCTGTCTGTGTGCTGTTCCTGTTTTGTATTATGTTTCGTTCATTTATTAAATTATTAACACCCTGAACTTGCTTCCTGACTCCCAGCGCGCACACATTACACCTGTTTCCATTGATCATCCTTGAAATGTTTCTACAACGTGATTGGAGTCCACCTGTGGTAAATCAAATTGATTGGACATGATTTGGAAAGGCAGACACCAGTCTATATAAAGTTCCACGGTTGTTAGTGCATGTCAGAGCAAAAACCAAGCCATGAGGTCAAAGGAATTGTCCGCGGAGCTCCGAAACAGGATTGTGTCGAAGAACAGATCTGGGGAAGGGTACCAAAAAAATGTCTGCAGCATTGAAGGTTCCCAAGAACACAGTGGCCTCCATCGTTCTTAAATTGTATAAGTTTTGAACCACCAAGACTCTTCCTAGAGCTGGCTTCCCAGCCAAACTGAGCAATCGGGTGAGAAGGGCCTTGGTCAGGGAGGTAAGCGTAGCCTAGTGGTTAGAGCGTTGGACTAGTAACCGGAAGGTTGCGACTTGCCTGGTTAAATAAAGGTCAAAAAAAAAAAAAAAAAAAAAAAAACAAGAACCCGAATGTCACTCTGACAGAGCTCCAGAGTTACTTTGTGGAGATGGGAGGACCTTCCAGAAGGACAACCGTCTCTGCAGCACACCACCAATCAGGCCTTTATGGTAGAGTGGTCAGACAGAAGCCACAGTAAAAGGCACATGACAAGATTTTGCCAAAAGGCACCTAAAGGACTCTCAGACCATGAGAATCAAGATTCTCTGATCTGATAAAACTAAGATTGAACTCTTTGGCCTGACTGCAAAGCGTCACTTCTGGAGGAAACCTGGCACCATCCCTTGAGTGAAGCATGGGGGTGGGGCAGCATCATGCTGTGGGATATTTTTCAGCAGCAGGAACTTGGAGACAAGTTAATGATCGAGGGAAAGATGAATGGAGCAAAGTACAGAGATCCTTGATGAAAACCTGCTCCAGAGTGCTCAGGACATCAGACTGGGGCAAAGGTTCACCTTCTAAAAGGACAATAACCCTAAGCACACAGCCAAGACAATGCAGGAGAGACTTTGGGACAAGTCTCTGAATGTCTTTGAGTACCCCAACCAGAGCCCAAACTTGAACCCGATCGAGCATCTCTGGAGAGACCTGAAAATAGCTGTGCAGCGAGGCTCCCCATCCAACCTGACAGAGTTTGAGGGTCTGCAGAGAAGAATGGGAGAAACTCCCCAAACACAGGTGTGCTGTGCTTGTAGCATCATAACCAAGAAGACTCTAGGCTGTAATCGCCAAATGTGCTTCAACAAAGAGTGCGATTACTTGTGTGAATGTGATATTTAATTTTCTTTGCATAACTTTTGCTTTGTCATTATTGGGTGTTGTGTGTAGATTGATGATGGGGAAAAAACAATTTCATACATTTTCAAATAAGGCTGTAACTTAACAAAATCTGGAAAAAGTCGAGAGGTCTGAATACTTTCTGAATGCACTGTAGCTAACATTCTTTGATTATTTGGTTAGATGGCTTTATGTATTTCCAAAACTTTGGTTTACTTTAATGTAGCTGTAATCTAGGTGTTGATAGCAACTGGCTGACTCATTCAGTGCTAATGTAATGTTAGCAGGCTAGTAGGGCTAACGTTAGCAGGCAAGTAGGGCTAACGTTAGCAGGCTAGTAGGGCTAACGTTAGCAGGCTAGTAGGGCTAACGTTAGCAGGCAAGTAGGGCTAACGTTAGCAGGCTAGTAGGGCTAACGTTAGCAGGCAAGTGGGGCTAACGATAGCAGGCAAGTTGGGCTAACGTTAGCTACTAGTAGGGCTAACGTTGGCAGGCTAGTAGGGCTAACGATTGCAGGATTGTTGGCTGATTCTTTTGATTTGTAACAATAAATGTATAAAGTATTTTCTTGTAAGTTGTCAAATGAAATTGAAACCAGTAGTCATGAGTGCAAATCAAAACAATTTGGTTTAATTTTAAGTTATTTTTGTTGGAGTTTACATTAT
This sequence comes from Oncorhynchus gorbuscha, assembly GCF_021184085.1. Lineage (NCBI taxonomy): Eukaryota > Metazoa > Chordata > Actinopteri > Salmoniformes > Salmonidae > Oncorhynchus > Oncorhynchus gorbuscha. Next base: position 45,305,270 of record NC_060187.1, read on the forward strand.
AGGGAATAGGCTGGCTTGCCATGTCCTCCATATTACATCACATGCCCCCCCAAAATAATATCCGACATTCAAGCATTCTTCGGAATTCTGATGGGTTTTATGTAATAACTCCAAAAATAGAAAAGTGAGGTGTAAACTTTGCATTGGGACTTTTGATGTGTGTACTAATGCAAATCCATATGTTACATGTGGTTACCTTTATGCTACCTACCCATTAAAGCTCCAAAGTAGTCAGTCCATTAGTTTGTCTATCTTCCACAACATAAAATCTATCTTTGTGAATGCATGAAATATGTATCAGAACTCAGAGAGCTTTTTTCTGCACCCTCCCTTTCTTTACCCCTTGTTTTCTCTTTGCTCTGACATTGATGATCAAAAACCAGGCAGAATCCCTCTGCTTTGTAAATGGGATTTTTTTCTCCAATGAGCACATTTTGTTTTGGAGCTGGGTGTGTGTTTGTGTTTATGATGGCTGTCATTACGCGACAGGGGAAGAGAGATGCTGAGCACAAAGAAACTTGACATTAAAAACCAGTACACTCAGCATGGGGACAAAACCCAGGTAGCACTTTGAATCGGAATAGAGACCCCACAATTAGAGTTGCTGTCAATTGCACAGTTTTTCCCCCCACTGCCGTTAGCCCTTGAACCTCGACCGCGGAATGTAATGACATCAATGCAGAACACAGCTTTAAACAATGTTCAGAAGCAGCCCCTGAGCCAGCAGGCCAGAGAATTGGGAACCTGAACCGTTTCACAATGTTAGTCAATGGCTTTCTTGCTCTTATTATTTCTGTTGTTACCAGTTATAGGCACAGAGACTAGATATAGCTTTCAACTAGAAAGTCATTCTAGTTTCAGAACTGCATCCGAATAGTCTCAAATAGCTTCCTTTCCTCATCATCTCCTTTTCATAATCACTGCATGAGAGACAGTTAGTAGAGAATCTTTATCTCAGCGGGGCCATTTGCTTTGCAGCAGGCTGTCAGATAGACACAGACAATATTCAGACATGAATAGAGTACAAAGAATACATGTAGATGAGGAAGTTGTAGTTGACGTGGAGTTAATGAGGAAAGGAATGGAGCCATTTGAGACGAAGCTCTGAGGAAGGGGTTAATAATAGAGAGGTATCTGAGGCAGATCTCTGCTGCTCTGTGTGTCCTAAATAGCACCCGATTCCCTAGATAGTGCACTATACTTTTGACCAGAGCCCTATGGGCCATGGTCAAAAGTAGTGCACTATGTTGGGAATAGGGTGCCATTTGGGACATATCGTCTGTCTCTGCCTCCTATTTGCTCCGTCTGACTCGGCAGACCTTACTGCTTTCCTGACTAGTCCAGCTTTAAGTTGAATGTGGCAGCAATGAGACCAAAAGGCAGAAGATAATTTCTTTACCGGGATACTCTGCCAATGGGCAATTAGGAGAACAATCCAATATGAAAGAGGTTTAGAAGAGGGAGGAGCTCATGTGAAAGGAAAACCATTTGAAATGGAAGTGCTTAGTTGTAGAGGAAATTATTAACGGTATGCGTGGATAGTGTGTGAATATGACACAAGTGCACAAGTATTTTCACACGCGGCACTCTTCCTCACGCAGCACTCTCTCGCACACACACACACACACACACGCATGCACACGCACAGACACACTAACCATGAGTTCCCTGTCATCCATTAATGATAATGCTACACATTTATCTCATCATTATTGCTACAGTGCCTGTTCTATCCTCTGATTTACATAAATAACTAGAGTGCTGATTAAATGAGAGTAACCTAATAGCCACTCGTTCATTTTCACCTAATTATATCTTATGTGCTTGCTTAGCTACTCATGCTTCATCAAAACATCATGTCCCCAGGAGGAAGATTGAGGTTAATTAAGTAAAAACTTAGAGCTTTGCGGTACATTTTAGATGTGCATTGATAGCTTTTTATAACAGCCGCCCTCCTAATTAACGTAATGAATCTTTACCATAAGCTAATTGCTAACCAGGCTATTTCATTAGCATGCCTGTTTAACAACAGTAGTGTCATAGACATGTTAGCCAAGCATGATGCTAGTACAGCAACAGGGTGGAGTGGTTAAAAGCGCCAGCAAAGTAAACGCTAACGCAAACAATGCTAATTGAGCTTAATTGGTGCCCAAATGTTACTCACAAAATATACAAAATAATTCTGTAAATGGTGTTTACATCTGTTTACACTCCAATACATTCCTGGTAAGTAACCTTTTCAGTCAGGTTATATACTGTTGAATTTGAAGTTGCAGATGCTGACGACCAGGTTTTGATACCAGTCATTTAAAGTTGATAAAACAATAAAAGGCAACATCTGAGGTAAGACTGAACATGGCCATCTCCTAAAACTACAGGCAGCACTACAAACTGTTCCAGACCTTGAATTTAGTATCATTCATTCCATATGCTCCTTTTACAGCGCTAGGGTTTTTGTTTTAACCTATCACTGAAAGAAAAGGATGAATTCTGCCCGTAAAAGACCAGTTCTCATGATGGTAAATGCTACGAAGAGGGTTTGTGTTCTATATTTCGAGGTAATTCAAGCCTTGAAAGTTGACCTGTCGCAATATCGTTGCCAAAAAGCACTCAAGATAAAGTTTACAACATCCAAGTGTAAAAATATTGATTACAGCCAGTGAAAGGGGGATCTGAGGAATACACAGTGGGAAGCCAATGAAACTCCCGATGAACTGGAGTGTTAGCAGCGACCGAATGGAAACACTTCGGGAAGCAAAGTGTCCATAAAGAGGAAACGCAGACACACCTGGAGCCCAGATATGCACTGGTGCCACCATCAATAAACCATGAACCTTATTCTCTCTTTCCCCGTGCTCTTTTCTCCATCTTCCCCAAATAATTTCTGTCATTCATATTCTTTTCTTTCTTTCTCTCCCTCTCTATCTCGATCTCTTTCTGTTGCTGCCGTCTCCTTCATGGTGATGAAACGATCCCACGTTCTGGTAAATCTCTGGATCATATTGGTGCCTAGCTGGTTTCAGGAGGGTAGATATCCAGGCTGATAACTGCTATTTGGCACCGGCTCCGCCTGGAACACTGGAAAATGGAGCAAATAAGAGGTCAAAATGGGCCAAGTACTGAACTTCCCAAGCAATCACAAAACAGTTGGTTAGGTTGCTAAAGGGGGGGGGTGCATAGTGACGGAGAAGAACAGACAACTGCTCAATCAAAGGTGCTACAGCTTGCACTATGCCTTTTTGCATTTGCGTGAGCGTGTAACGTGAGTGTTCCCCTCACCTTTATCTTACTGTTATACCCTGCAAGGTGATCTCATGGTCATGCCTCATATTTTGATTTGTTTATTATGGAGTTGAAGATGTATAATTCTCACCATTGTGTTCTCAGGGATGGTGAAAGCATTCCCACTCTCTCTCTCTCTCCTTCTCTCTCACTCCCTAAGTCCCCCCCCCTCTTTCGTGATAGTGATCTAATGAAAACAGGTTTCCTACCATTAAAACATAGAATAACTGTGAGTTATGTGTCACAAACAATCATACGAAGCACTCTGCTCTAAACCCATTATATAGTAAAGTGGCCTGATATCCATGGACATACCACTAAATCACATATGAAATGCTCTGAGTGCCAAGGTGAAACAAGTAACGGCAGCCTGAGGTTTTTACATTTCACCTTTATTTAACCATTTAGGCCAGTTGAGAACAAGTTCTCATTTACAACTGCGACCTGGCCAAGATAAAGCAAAGCAGTGCGACAAAAACAACAACACAGAGTTACACATGGGATAAACAAACATACAGTCAAGAACACAATAGAAAAATCTATGTACAGTGTGTGCACATGTAGTAAGGTTAGGGAGGTAAGGCAATAAATAGGCCATAGTTTAGACCTCTATAGTCAATGCACGGACTCAGCCCTCCCTCCTTTTTTTCCCACAAAAAATAAACTTGAGGAGGCAGGTGATATGGAGGGCCAAATGTACCCCTGCCCCAGAGATTCAGATATGTATGTCTCCATAGCCACCGTCTCCTCCTGTGACGGGGGATATATGTGACTCCTGGGAAGCGCAGCGCCTACCAGGAGATTTATCGCACAATGCCCTCGTCGATAAGGTGGTAATTGGGTCGCCCTCTTTTTACAGAAGGTGATAGCCAAATCGGCATATTCTGAGGGAATGCACACGGTGGAGACTTGGTCTGGACTCTCCACCGTCGTAGCACCGATGGAAACTCCTACACACCTGCCTGAGCACTCCTCTGACCACCCCTTTAGAGCCCTCTGTTGCCATGAAATCCTGGGGTTGTGACGGGCCAACTAGGGGATCCCCAGCACCACCGGAAATGCAGGAGAATCAATGAGGAAGAGACTAATTCTCTCCTCATGACCCTCCTGCGTAACCATGCCCAGTGGAGCCGTGGCCTCCCTGCCTAGCCCTGATCCTAATGGTTGGCTATCTAAGGCGTAAACTGGGAAGGGTTTGTCAAGCTGAAAAAGGGGGATCCCTAACCTATGCGCTAAACCGCGGTCTATAAAATTCCCCACTGCGCCTGAATCTACTAGCGGCTTATACCTGCGACCCGGGAAAGAGAGGCAAATTCAGGAAAAACAATCAATATATACATGTGACCAACAGGGGGCTCTGGGTGAGCCTGGTGCCGACTCTGGTGCCGACCTGAGGTGTCCGAGCAGTGCTTGGCCTGGCGTCTCGACTCCCTGGAGGACCCCCCCAGCACCGGTCTGCAGTGTGCCCTCTGCGACTACAGCTGGTACAGGAAAGGCCCCCTCCTCCGGTTGCCCTCGCTGCAGCACCTCCTAGCTCCATGGGCGTTGGAGTGGAGGAGCTGGGGCATGAAACTGACCGAACCCGATCTGGACGTCCGCGGGTCGCCAGCAAGTTGTCCAAACAAATGGAAACGTCGATCAGCTGGTCCAAGGAGAGGGTGGTGTCTCACACTGAGCTCTATCTGAGAAGTAGTTGGTGAACCAGGCGAGGCAGTCATTTGCGAAAACAAGGCTATTGAGTCTGCCGATAAGAATGCGGTGATTGACAGAGTCGAAAGCCTTGGCCAGGTCGAGGTCTGTGAGCAGAGTTGAGAAGTTGGAAATCCTGCTCATCCCGCTCACTGCACACTGCTCTGGCGCTCCCATGTCCGGTCTGCTATGTGCTGACAGGGACAAAAACTGCCTCCCAAATTTGCTTCATTCATTAAAATCACAACCAACATCCATCTATTTTTGTGACTACCTGGACCTACCATTTGGTTTTGACGTATTGAAACCAAAGCATATGGATTTGAACGAAAAGTATTTGAATAAACATGAGAAGGTAAGAAGCACACAACACCTTTTCCCCCTTTAATTTCCTATTAAACAGCATATAAACACTATAAATAGGTCAGGAGCCAGACAGGAAGCCTAAGAAGGAACTCAAATGAATTATTTAGGCAAAATTATTTAAATCATTTCAAGGCTATAGCCTACAAAGAAATACATTGTGAAACATTTGCGAGTGCGACCCAATAAGCAGGTAGGGAAATAAAGAGCTCAGCATTTAAACATTTCGATGTATTAAATCATTTGTGCATATAGGCTGTGACTTACTTTTATGAAATACAAAACATATTTTAATGAAATACAAATTAAACGGAAAATAACTTATTTGTACCTTCAAATTCATTTTTAGAATTCATTTTTAGAAACACGAGTCTGGATAGTATGGCTTCAGGCTCATTTGATGGTGCCTGGAGAGCAGGCCAGCAGGTGAGAATATCCTCTCCACACAAACACCTTCTGGCCACTCTTGCCGGGCTGTGCAGAGATGCATTTTTTTTAAATATATATTTTTTTATATAGGTAGGCCTAAAGGTTTTTAGGCAAAATGACCAAATCAAAATGGAAAACTCCTTGAACGTGGGAATATGCTAGGTCTATGGGGCCAAAATCGAGTATGGCCTATTGTATAGATAATATAACAAAAATGAATGAAAAGTTTAAGAGATTTATCCCGGGTGGCGCAGTGGTTAAGGGCGCTGTACTGCAGCGCCAACTGTGCGACGGCCTAGTGTCGTCCGGGTTAGGGAGGGTTTAGCAGTTAGGGATATTCTTGTCGCACGGGCGCAGTGCGCGCTAACCACGGTTGCCAGGTGCACAGTGTTTCCTCTGACACATTGGTGCTGCTGGCTTCCGGGTTGGATGCGCGCTGTGTTAAGAAGCAGTGCGGCTTGGTTGGGTTGTGTATCGGGGAAGCATGACTTTCAACCTTCGTCTCTCCCGAGCCCGTACGGGGGTTGTAGCAATGAGACAAGATAGTAGCTACTATCTATTGGATACCACAAAATTGGGAAGAAAAAGGGGTAAAAATTCAACTAAATAAACAAATTTAAGTGTAAGAGATTTTTGTTGATAAATACTTTTCTACAATGATACACTTACTTGTCTACCTACCTTGTTCCTTTCTTTTAGCATGTGCACATAGTAAGTACAGCATCATGCTTTCGGGATACGTGTCTTTTCCGATTCCACAATGATTCTTTAGTTGTGGACATTACATCACATAACTCCGTCTTGCCCTTGGTCCTCATCTTGATAAGTCATCTTGATTAAGCACCTGTGTGTTTTACCAGTTTATTTTTGAAAATATTTAGCGAACTCCAGAAGCTAATTCCATGCTGTCACAGTTACCAGCCCTTTCAAGCTTAACATCCTTATCATTTATCGCCCTCCAGGTTCCCTCGGAGAGTTCATCAATGAGCTTGATGCCTTGATAAGCTCCTTTCCTGAGGACGGCTCACCTCTCACAGTGCTGGGCGACTTTAACCTCTCCACGTCTACCTTTGACTCATTCCTCTCTGCCTCCTTCTTTCCACTCCTCTCCTCTTTTGACCTCACCCTCTCACCTTCCCCCCCTACTCACAAGGCAGGCAATACGCTCGACCTCATCTTTACTAGATGCTGTTCATCCACTAACCTCATTGCAACTCCCCTTCAAGTCTCCGACCACTACCTTGTATCCTTTTCCCACTCGCTCTCATCCAACACCTCCCACACCGCCCCTACTCGGATGGTATCGCGCTGTCCCAACCTTCGCTCTCTCTCCCCCGCTACTCTCTCCTCTTCCATCCTATCATCTCTTCCCTCTGCTCAAACCTTCTCCAACCTATCTCCTGATTCTGCCTCCTCAACCCTCCTCTCCTCCCTTTCTGCATCCTTTGACTCTCTATGTCCCCTATCCTCCAGGCCGGCTCGGGCCTCCCCTCCCGCCCCGTGGCTCGACGACTCATTGCGAGCTCACAGAACAGGGCTCCGGGCAGCCGAGCGGAAATGGAGGAAAACTTGCCTCCCTGCGGACCTGGCATCCTTTCACTCCCTCCTCTCTACATTTTCCTCCTCTGTCTCTGCTGCTAAAGCCATTTTCTACCACTCTAAATTCCAAGCATCTGCCTCTAACACTAGGAAGCTCTTTGCCACCTTCTCCTCCCTCCTGAATCCTCCTCCCCCCCTCCTCCCTCTCTGCAGATGACTTCGTCAACCATTTTGAAAAGAAGGTCGACGACATCCGATCCTCGTTTGCTAAGTCAAACGGCACCGCTGGTTCTGCTCACACTGCCCTACCCTGTGCTCTGACCTCTTTCTCCCCTCTCTCTCCAGATGAAATCTCGCGTCTTGTGACGGCCGGCCGCCCAACAACCTGCCCGCTTGACCCTATCCCCTCCTCTCTTCTCCAGACCATTTCCGGAGACCTTCTCCCTTACCTCACCTCGCTCATCAACTCATCCCTGACCGCTGGCTACGTCCCTTCCGTGTTCAAGAGAGCGAGAGTTGCACCCCTTCTGAAAAAACCTACACTCAATCCCTAAGAGCGCTAAGAACTTTGGCGTGATCCTGGACAACACCCTGTCGTTCTCAACTAACATCAAGGCGGTGGCCCGTTCCTGTAGGTTCATGCTCTACAACATCCGCAGAGTACGACCCTGCCTCACACAGGAAGCGGCGCAGGTCCTAATCCAGGCACTTGTCATCTCCCGTCTGGATTACTGCAACTCGCTGTTGGCTGGGCTCCCTGCCTGTGCCATTAAACCCCTACAACTCATCCAGAACGCCGCAGGCCGTCTGGTGTTCAACCTTCCCAAGTTCTCTCACGTCACCCCGCTCCTCCGCTCTCTCCACTGGCTTCCAGTTGAAGCTCGCATCCGCTACAAGACCATGGTGCTTGCCCACGGAGCTGTGAGGGGAACGGCACCTCAGTACCTCCAGGCTCTGATCAGGCCCTACACCCAAACAAGGGCACTGCGTTCATCCACCTCTGGCCTGCTCGCCTCCCTACCACTGAGGAAGTACAGTTCCCGCTCAGCCCAGTCAAAACTGTTCGCTGCTCTGGCCCCCCAATGGTGGAACAAACTCCCTCACGACGCCAAGACAGCGGAGTCAATCACCACCTTCCGGAGACACCTGAAACCCCACCTCTTTAAGGAATACCTAGGATAGGATAAGTAATCCTTCTCACCCCCCTTTAAGATTTAGATGCACTATTGTAAAGTGACTGTTCTACTGGATGTCATAAGGTGAATGCACCAATTTGTAAGTCGCTCTGGATAAGAGCGTCTGCTAAATTACTTAAATGTAAATGTAAATGCAAACGGCTATAGCAGCACACAAGTAGACTACAAATGCATGCCCTGAGCTTGTGAAGTGAGCGCTGCCGACGCTCCTGACAGAAACACATCTTTTACTGGGGAGTCTACTGTGTCGTACCATCGCTTTGTAGATCTCTGTTTTTTTTGTTTTTTTTTTTGGGAGGAAAACAGCACTGCTCCATCTAATTAATCTATTACTGTACCAATGTGTTTAACACCATTATTGTTTTCTCTTAGGAGGCATTGGAAACATTGCATCTTGTTCCCGGCTCATGTTACAGGGATGGAAAACCATTGGTTTTACATTAATGGCCCTGCTTTTCCGCCCATAAGAGCTTTCTCCCTCCATTTCATCCATCAGCTTGTGTTGCTTGCTCCTATAATTCCCTGTGCTGGAAACGAGAGAGCCTACTGCCTTCCATTTGGGCTCTCTGTTGTTTTATTTCTTGCCTGCTACGGAGTGTAGCGTTTGTTTGTTTTGTTTGTTTTTTTTTTTTTGTTTGTTTGTTTTCCTGTTCAATTCTGGCAAATGAACCGTACGGTCACCCAATCAAACTCTCCAGCAGACCAGACCCTACGAATTGTGCGAACGTCCCTCGTGGGTGTCCTCTCGGTATCCTGGCCACTGCTGCGGACAGGGTGTTTTTTTTTTACAAACAATCCGTTCCAATCACACAGAGGGAAAAAGTTTGCAGTTCGGCAGAGTCTGCTTTGCAGAACTCCTTGGCTTCGACTTCAGTCCCAGGATAATCAAGACCAGAGAGGAGGAGGATGAGGGTGGAAAGGGAATCAACTTCCACCAGCCATCATTATTTAGGGCAGTCAATGTCAATTCGGAAAAAAAACATAATTGGCAGGCCAATTTTCCATTCAACTCCAAATGAACCCCTTCTTTTACCGCGCCTCAACTTTCTAATTTCCCTGGTTGTTTTGCAGCAGAGCTAGAGCAAAAAATGGTGGGCGGCACAACTGGATAACAGGAAACAACCCCGAAAAGCACCGCAGACAACTTTCATCATCTGACAAACCTTGAAACATCACAGGAAACACTTCAACAACAAAAAACGTGTTTTGGGTCTTTCCCCACCACAACATTCTTAAATAGGAAGAGAAACAAAGCAGACGAAATGCGATAAACAAAAACAAACAAAGAAGAGCGTCAACGTGTGATTGGGTCGACTGTAGACACCACTCATTCCTCCGTGAAGTGAAACCTCTAGCTAGCTATTGTCCGTCTGCTATAGGGACCGGGCGAGCACACTGCTCAGGCATGTGATTCAGAGAGACCTAATCTAATTATGTCACTATAGTGGCATTGGATGGAGCCCCCACTCCTATGAGGGGGATAATGCAATATGGGAGGAGAGCCCCTGGAATGAGGCCGTAATTACATTGGCCTGTCCATGATGCACACAGACACACGACCCACTCCCTGGAACTCAACTGGGCTGGAATGGGCAGAGTTAACCCTTCCCTGGCCCTACTGCTGGCCCCAAGCTGTGTCTGATTGGTATGCTTTTCTATGTCTGTATGGATACAGTTTCGTTTTTTTTACTGTTATGTTCCCCAGCCAGCAAGAAAACCAAATAATGTCACTCAAACAGAAGAAACAAAACGAAACAGGTGGGGTTTAGGAGGGGTTCTGAAAGACACTCATGGGGGTGTTTACTGAAAGTTGACTAGCAACAACAGCTGGAACCTAAATGACGCCCAACATGAGCACCCCACTAAATTTTCCCAAGAAGAGGCAAACAAAAGAAAAACCCACACCAAACTTAAAGACAAGAAAGTAAACCAAAAAGGTAGAGCAAAATGAAATCAGACAAAGGAATGTTTTTCTAGAAATCAATAGGGCACACCAACTAAAGGTGTTGAGCCTCCACATCTCTCAAGACAACTGGGACACTGGGACAGCTACTCTTAAATAGCACCTGGGCCAGCAGAGGTGAAACACCTTCCCACTAACAAAGATGGCAACCAGCACAGGTTTAACACATACCGACTATCGAGGTGACACCAGTTGGTGCACCATACGTGCTAACAAGCTATACTTACTAAAGTCCAACCTCAAAACATAAATGGAAAAACAAAAACCTGTAACAGTACACACACACACACAAATGATGTATATTCAATAATATACGGGACACTAATACGGACGCTTATAAGAAATCCTGATTATGCTCTCTGGTGAAGCATCAAACAGGCAAAGCGTCAATACAGGACTAAGATTGAATCCTACTACTCCGGCTCTGACGCTTGTCTGATGTGGCAGGGCTTGCAAACTATTATGGACTACAAAGGGAAACCCAGCCGCAAGCTGCCCAGTGACCCGAACCTACCAGACGAGCTAAATGCTTCAAGGCAAGTAGCACTAAAGCATGCATGAGAGCACAAGCTGTTCCGGACAACTGTGTGATCACGCTCTCCTTAGCCGATGTGAGCAAGACCTTTAAACAGGTCAACATTCACAATGCCGCGGGGCCAGATTGATTACCAGGACGTGTACTGCGAGCATGCAAAGACAAACTGGCAAGTGTCTTCACTGACATGTTCAACCTCTCCCTGACCGAGTCTGTATTTCAAGCAGACCACCATGGTCCCTGTGCTCAAGAAAGAAAAGGTAATCTGCCTAAATGACTACCGCCCCGGCTGGTCATGACTCACATCAACACCATTATCCCGGAAACCCTAGACCCACTCCAACTCGCATACCACACCAACAGCTCCACAGATGACGCAAGCTCAATCGCACTCCACACTGCCCTTTCCCACCTGGACAAAAGGAACACCTATGTGAGAATGCTGTTCATTGACTACAGCTCAATGTTCAACACCATAGTGCCCAGAATGCTCATAACTAAACTAAGGACCCTGGGACTAAACACCTCCCTCTGCAATTGGATCCTGGACTTCCTGATGGGCCGCCCCCAGGTGGTAAGGGTAGGAAACAACACATCTGCCATGCTGAGGTACTGTGGCCCCTCACGGTGCATGCTTAGTCCCCTCCTGTACTCCCTGTTCACCCACGACTGCGTGGCCAAACACGACTCCAACACCATCATTAAGTTTGCTGACAAAACAACAGCCTTATCAACGATGAGACAGCCTATATGGAGGAGGTCAGAGACCTGCCAGTGTTGTGCCGGGACAACAACCTCCCTCTTAATGTGAGCAAGACAAAGCAGCTGATTGTGGACTATAACATTGACAGGACTGTAGTGGAGCAGGTTGAGAGTTTCAAGATCCTTGCTGTCCACATCACCAACAAACTATCATGGTCCAAACACACCAAGACAGTTGTGAAAAGGACACGACAACACCTTTTCCCCCTCAAGAGACTGAAAAGATTTGGCATGGGTCCCTAGATCCTCAAAGTTCTCCAGCTGAACCAGAACATCGTGAACGTTTGCATCACCGCCTGGTATGGCAACTGCTCGGCATCCAACCGTAAAGTACCAGTCAAAAGAATGGACACACCTACTCATTCAAGGGTTTTTCTTTATTTGTACTATTTTCTACATTGTATAATAATAGTGAAGACATCAAAACTATGAAATAACACATATGGAGTCATGTAGTAACCAAAAAAGTGTTAAACAATCTAAATATATTTTATATTCTTCAAAGTAGCAATCATTTGTCTTGATGACAGCTTTGCACACTCTTGGCATTCTCTCAACCAGCTTCATGTGGAATGCTTTTCCCAACAGTCTTGAAGGAGTTGCCACATATGCTAAGCACTTGTTGGCTGCTTTTCCTTCACTTTGTGGTCCAATTCATCCCAAACCATCTCAATTGGGTTGAGGTTGAGTGATTGTGGAGTCCAGGTCATCTGATGCACCACTCCATTACTCTCCTTCTTGGTAAAATAACTCTTACACAGCCTGAAGGTGTGTTGGGTCATTGTCCTGTTGACAAACAAATGATAGTCCCACTAAGCGAAAACCAGATGGGATGCCGTATCGCTGCAGAATGCTGTGGTAGCAATTCTGGTTAAGTGTGCCTTGAATTGTAACTAAGTCACTGACAGTGTCACCAGCAAAGCACCCCCACACCCCCTCCTCCATGCTTCATGGTGGGAACCACACATGCAGAGATCATCCTTTCACCTACTCTGCGTCTCACCAAAACATGTCGGTAGGAACCAAAGATCTCAAATTTGGACTCATTACACCAAAGGACAGATTTCTACCGGTTTACTGTTCATTGCTCATGTTTCTTGGCCCATGTCTATTATTTTTATTGGTGTCCTTTAGTAGTGGTTTCTTTGCAGCAATTAAACCATGAAGGCCTGATTCATGCATTCTCCTCTGAACAGTAGATGTTGAGATCTGTCTGTTACTTGAACTCTGTGAAGTATTTATTTGGGCTGCAATCTGAGGTGCAGTTAACTCTAATGAACTTATCCTCTGCAGCAGAGGTAACTCTGGGTGTCCTCATGAGAGCCAGTTTCATCATAGTGCTTGATGGTTTTTGTGACTACACTTGAAGAAATATTCAAAGTTTTTGAATTTTTCCGGATTGACTGACCTTCATGATGGATTGTTGTTTCTCTTTGCTTATTTGAGCTGTTCTTGCCATAATATGGACTTGGTCTTTTACCAAATAGGGTTATCTTCTGTATACCACCCCTACCTTGTCACAACACAATGGATTGGCTCAAATGCATTAAGAAGGAAATAAATGACACAAATTCACTTTTAACAAGGCACACCTGTTAATTTAAATGCATTCCAGGTGACTACCTCATGAAGCTGGTTGAGAGAATGCCAAGAGTGTGCAAAGCTGTCATCAAGGCAAAGTGTGGCTACTTTGAAGAATCTCAAATAGAAAATATATGTTGATTTCTTTAACAGTTCTTTGGTTACTACATAATTCCATATGTGTTATTTCACAGGTTTGATGTCTTCACTATTATTCAACAATGTAGAAAATAGTACAAATATAATAAAAACCCTTGACTGAGTTTGTGTGTCCAAACTTTTGACTATTACTGTATATATTTTTTTTGCTGATTTTGTTTTGAAATACGGATGTATTTAGTGACGTCACGTAGTTGTGTCTCACTTATGTGCACATGGTTTCTTTATGTTTTGAGATACGCAGAGGAGGAACAAATCATTCTCAATCAACCCATTTGAAATGTGCCTAAATTATGTTTGGATATATGCTGAGTTGTTTATTTTACATGATTTTCTACCAAAGTATGGATTGAAAAAAATATACTGTCAAATGAAAATGGTACATCCCTTATGACAGATACAATCTGGAATAAATCAAAAGAGAAAAATAGTGGTTCCATGACATAAGAAAATATATTAAAACAGTCGAATCTCAAAATGTCTGAGAGCTTTTCATAAATTCTTTACAGTCTAATCAGCATGCAGAGCCTTTGTGGTAGTTTGATTATGCCTCCATAACACCTATGATTTTATTTCTAAAACTGTTTTCAGATCTTACCATTTCTGAGAACATTTCAGAAAATTCCACAATACAATCTGCAAACAGAGCATCTGAGTGTAATATCCATGATGCTCAGCAGGGGGCGAACAACATCAGAAAGACATTGGGGAACAGACGAGGGGGACCAGCAGGTAAACTAACCACACAGTATAATAGAGTAATTCTTCACCATCTGCAAGCTGTAGACATCAGTGAAAGCCAACACTGTGAGAACTGAAGATGCTTTATGAATTGATGAACTAATTACAAGCCCAGTATTCCATGTTTAAACTGCCGTAAATGCTTTAATTAGGTGAAGTGAACGTTAAATGAACATTCAACAGATGGAATTGATTAGTACGACTTGTCGTATGTGACCTGTGTAAGAAATAAAATACATAAGTACACTGTGAGACTGTTCTCTAGCTCACAGTCGAGCATGTTGATGAGTAAAAGCACTGTAATTATTGACTCAACTGTGATTTGGAGCTAATCCATTGGGCCGGCCTCTCTGTCTCAGACAGAGTGACACTTGTGCGTGCTTGCTAGGGCACATTAGGCCTATATAAAAAAAAGAATGTAAGGGCTTTGGCCTGTGCAATATGATATTATCCTCTTTAAGTCACGGTCTTCGTTGTCAGCATCATTTTTCTCGAATTGAATTTTCAGCAGTTTCAGAGACTTCATAATACAATTGAACGTTTCACACGCAGTTCTGCGCATAGAAAATAGTCTAAGGGGGATGAAAGTTAGAAAATATCATTGATTTAAAGAGGTCGTTATCGCTCATAGCACAAGCTCAGTCTGGCTCCAGTGGAATGTTTTTCCAATGTTGCGGTGCCAACATGCATGTGAGATTTATATCGGGGCTTTTGCCCCTGACTTCACGACCTTAACACATAGCAACAGGGAGAGAGCTTAGCCTGCATTGTGTTGGAATGTTCGGACGCAGGAGGCATGGTCTGTGTCACTGACACTCACTAGAACCAGGATCGGTGCCCCACAGTTTCTTTGGATACACACACACACACACACACACACACACACACACACACACACACACACACACACACACACACACACACACACACACACACACACACACACACACACACACACACACACACACACACACACACACACACACACACACACACACACACACACACACACACACACACAGTGAGCTTTACAATAGCACTATGGAGGACCCAGCACCGCAAAACAAAGCAGGCCTCTCTGCTGTTGGCCTCTCTACATGTCAGAGTCAAAGCCGGTGCCTTGCCGGGAGACAAAGTCCAGGTGTCTTGATGATATCACAGTTTCGCCTTTCATCAGATAATTGCTCTGAAATAATGTAGAGACCAACAATACCGCTGGGTATACTGCCCCGCAAACAAACTCTCACCAACTTTGACAAGTCTCGTGTTCCTCACGTAGCCCTTTGCAACTTGCTTCGGTTCTCAAAACAGATTGTATATCAGTATAATTCTCTCTCTCTCTCTCAGTTGAAACTAAGTGCTCTACCATATGCCGACCAATTCAACAATGACTTTGTTGCAGGCTTTATTCAAAATATATGTTCACTTGTATCCCTCCAGTATTGTTTCACACACTCAGCCGTTGCTGGCGTGTGCTGCTGATCGTTTAGAACATGTTTTAAAAGCAGATGTGGCCTCTTGTCTCTTTCTCCTAACCCACATCTCTCTTTAGGGCAATATACATTTCAAACTGACTGCTGTTGTGAAGGAGGCCTGTTAAGCTCAACGTTTTCTCTTTCCTTTTGTCTTAATGTGTCAAATGGATACTTAGGCACACGGAACGGGACAATATATTTGAGTGAACACAGCCATGATGATATGGTGCGGTAGTGTCATCCGTGCTCGAAACATTCACACGATGAGACTTTCAGTTGTATGAATTTACATGCTCACTGAGCTAAGATGGACAAAAGCAGCAAGGCCCAGTGATTTGTTCAGACAGGCAGAGAATCATCGGGGACTGATTTCCCAAAGTGGGCCACAGAGACCTCTACTGGTTAGGAGGAGTGGAGATTTGGGGAGACACTTCCTCTAAATTCGCTAATGTGGTCAGCAACCTGCGTTTGTTGATATGTGTAACACAACACACAATTTGGCCTTTGCTTGAAACCCTTGGCAGAACTTTCCGGTTCAGAACCTTCCATTTCTGCTAGGCTAGTCTAGCGCTGCCTGCATCTCCCGATAGGTGGCATTATGGGACCCACGGTTCTTGATCTGTCCACTCTGAGCTTGTGCGGCTCGCCGTTTTTACAAATAGGCCCCGGACCAAGGGAGGGTGAAGGTCTCCGACAATAATTTACCCAGCCGCAGGCCTTTGCTTCTCCTGTAACCCCAGAAATTATGTAATTAGTGCCGTAAAGCCTTCGGGGGGGTCGTGGAGAAATATAACTTCTAGCCCAGATGCCTGCCTTCCCCCTGCTTCTGTTGTAATCTGTCTGTGGCGAGTGGGATACTTGCCTGCTCTGCCGGTGTGTCACAATAAAAATGCTCCCCCTTTAAAACCGTACAGCTGTAGTCATCATTCCATTATTGATTCATTCTAAACACATAGTCTATCGAGGTCGAGGGAAACAACTCCCATCAAAGTAAAAAAAAAAAATCAGGGAGACTGATGTGCACCACATCTTTCGGTGCATCTCAAAAGTCTACAGTGTCTTCCTCTCCTCAGCTCGTCTTATTCATATGCACTTGTTTAAGGACAGGAGACAAGTGTCTCTGTGTGCGCTTAAAAACGGAGTGCATTTTCACCAGTGTATTTGGAAGCACATTATTTTACGTTTCAGAGATTTACACGGTAATTACCAAGGAATTGCACAATCACATTTGAACTACACAAGTAACAACCTATGAATTGGAAAAGGTTTCCTGAAGAAAACCTCGTCATCAGTGCTCCACACTCCAAAGTCAACCATACAGTAAAGCAGGACCCAGAAGCTGGCTTCCAGTCTGGGGATGCACTGCCTCCATTATATACCCGCTGTGGTTTACTCAGGGAATCGTCTTTCTTTGGCACATGATTCCTGTGAACATGCTAATGTGCTTTTGGTGCTGTGTAACAGCCTGACACTTCCCTTTGCTCTCTGTGGCAAAACGACCTGCCCGAACTACAATTATTTCACATAGCCTCTGCCACAAGTTGTTGAGCACCCAGCGGCCTATGCATTTATGCATGGGAACCTCTGAAACTTTAATACCGGTGCGTCATTAATCTATGTGACATTTTTTAAAAGCAGGAATTAAAGTTTCATTTGTATTTTTCTTCCCTCTACCCTCTCTTTCTCCCTGGTTATAACCCTGTCCACCAGCCGCCTACCCAGTCGGTGAAATATTTATCAACGCTGAATCACACACGTTGGGCGGAACGCTCGCTCTTCTTTTTGCCCTCGGCATATCGGAGCAACGCTCACTGATTCCACGAGAGGAACAGAGGCCCAGAGAGGGGAGGGGGGAGAGAAGCTTGAGAATCATGGGAATCACAAACAGTGACAAGTGAGACACCTCTAATCCACTGCAGAGCACAGCTGTGATATGTATGTGCACGCACACACACACACACACACACACACATGAATGATGAACTTAACATTTTGCTAATGACTAATCAACATTACCATAACAAGTGGATGACTAACTCCTATAAAAAGCTTTCATTAGCCTAAGAGACACTTATGCAAGGATGAACAAATGTATACAGATAGTTGGACCATACAATAAACATTAGACGTTGGACATGATTTAATCTTTTTTTGTAGGCTATAGTTATAAGTTACTGTATGTATAACAGGATAACAGTATCGAAAATTGTTCTGAAGCTTTCTGAAATTGTAAGGGCCCCAGAAGTTTTGGGGCTCCTAGCTGGCCGGTCTCCCAGCCCCGCCCCGCTGTGTGGGGGAGAAGTGAATTGAGAGAGCGCGGCTTTGCCAGAGGGAGCGAACCATGTGCTGAAGGAGGGGAAGAGAGAGAGAGAGAGAACCACCGTGACTCAAAAAAGGGGGAAAAATCGATCATGTCAGCTCCACTGATCTGTACAACACACGTAGGAACGAGGGAAGAGCGACATGAGAATTTGGCCTTTTCACAACAGCAACCCCAAACAACGCAGGAATAGCAGCAGCAACTTTGCAACTGATGCGTTGTCTCCGTGTCTGCGCATCATGCTTTGGTAGTGGCGTTGCGAGGATGACGCGATAAGCACGCATCAAGAAAGCAACTTATCCTATTGATAACTTTTGCCAGTGAAGGAAGCGGAGGACAGTAGCCACGGACGACATTAGATAATTGCTTTTGTTCCAGCCTCAGATTGTGACTGACCGATGAGCAGAGCAGGACATATCTTGTGAGCCACTGGTTTTTCACGGGCTTGGATTTCTATCGCGCGGCTGCAACATTGTGATATTTTGAGTTTCTTCTGGAGGAACAAGAAGTGGTTGCTTGACTGAAACATTGTATCTCACAAAACAGACCTGAAACGTTGAGTTGAATGGACATCGTTATGCGCGCACATGTGGAGTAAAAAGATATTGATTTGGATGACCCGTAAATTGAAGGACGGTAGCGGAATGGATGGGTGAGAGTTATATTTACGACGACTAAAGTTTTAGAAAGTATGCCATGCCGGAAAGGAATGGATTTAAAGGACAAACGACTGTAGGCCTATACTTGGCGTCAATGAATATCCAACAATATATGACGAGTGTCGCGCAATGTGTTCAAATAAGGCGTTTATCAATTACAGTCATTGAAGAAAATGGATTTTAATAGTTATTGGAAGAGCTTGCCGTGCAAAAGGAGAGCAACGAGCTGAGTCAAACTGTGAATTAACAGAATTGATGAACCTTCATTGGAACATAATCTAATTTAACCCCATAGACACTGCTGCATCTGCTTGGACTTCTCACTAGTGTTCTCACGAATGGGAATGTATACATTGTACATCTTCAACTGAAGACGAACAACTGCAGCTGGGAGCACCTGGAATTTGAATGTGGACTGGAAACAAACCTCGTGCAAGTTGAAGAGCACCATGTCCATTTAAACAGCAACCAGAAACACATGATTGTACTTGTATCAGTATAAGTTACAGACAACAACGCGACGAATTATATAGACTCTGCCCATAATGGACAAGAACTATTTAGCTTTTCAAATGGAGTTGACATTTATGGTTGTTGCCCTCTTATCTTGGGTCGCGGTATGGGCTGACGATAGCAAGATTATATCAGACAGATATGCAGTCTACTGGAACAGCACGAACCCAAGGTAAGGAGTTGTAGGAGTCAACTTTCAGCGATGCCAATTTACATGGTTGTATAGATCATTTGTGAACCCCAATGAAATAGCTGGACATTTAGACTAAGCTAAAGAAAAATGCCTCACAAATAGCCCAGCGCATTCAAAAGCTCATCAACCATGCTCACCTTTAAGAAGTTTTCCCCTCAACTTAAATTCTTTGAATAGATCACTTTAAAGTTCCTTCTTTAACTACAAATACTTTGAGTTAGGGAGATGTGCTTGACCTAGTTATGTATCATTCTAGTTATGTATCCCATGTTTTGCTTCCATTGTAAGACCTACTTACTACATCACTCATAACTTCTCTTGTTTTTACCCCCATTATCACATCTCTCCCAGCTGAGTGTAAAGCAAGTCCCATTAAACCAGGATTTCACTTGATTATAACATCTTGCCAAGGCTTTCGGGTTTCACGTTCACAAACGTATCACATTGAATTCAAAATGCATTGTGTCTGTAGTTTGTCATTATGAAGTTGCATTTGAAAGTGTGATAAAATACTGTAGGCCAAAGCAAAATGTGAGTAAAAATCTCCAATAAGACACGCAAAACTCGGTTTAGAGGCAGACTACATGGTTATACACAAAACTAAAAAATGTTGTCAAGTCATTTTATTGACACGCAGCAAGGTTTTGGTCTCTCATGTAGAATATCCCGTACTTGTTTCATTTTAGCCCCTCAGTTCACTCCAGTGCACTATTGATATTTTGGCCTGGAGCTGTTGGAACCATTTTGAACGTGAACTAGTTCTTTCCAGTTAGTTAATTACTGGAGGAAGGTTAAGATCAATGATAGAAGGAAGACATTAAGTAAGACATTCCATCAGTATTGAGCTCTTGGGAAATTGTTTGTGCTTGACCCTTGCAATATTCTACGCATTGGAATTGTGCCAGCACACCCTCGAAAGATTGAATCAAACTTAATTTCTTGTCAAGTTTAGAGAGCAATTTGTTGTAAAAAATAAAATAAAAACAAGTTCCCCCACAATTTACAAAGATGATGTTTGTGTAACATAAGCAAATTTCTCAAATTTCCCCAGAAACCAATGTTTTGTTTAAGGCAGGGCACAGATATAGAAAGGAAAGAAAATGAAATATGCCTATGTATTTGGTGCATGTTGAATTCATTAGTTATTTTCCTTCCGAGAGTGATGAGAAAATAATAGTGCATACATAATGGATTACAATGCAACACGAACCATGGCTGCTTCAATACTTATTTGCCATACTGGAAATAACTTGTCTTGGCTCTGCAAAAAAAAATTACATCGTGAGTGTTTTGAAGCCCAAGTGGAGCTTTTTGGATAACAGTGCATTTTCTACCGAGTCACATGACCGTGATATCCGATGCTTCCTTTCTGACACAAAATCATGTGAGAACTATTAGAGTCTCACACTGTATATCTCTATTAAACGAGTTTGAAGTTGTGTAGGGCATCAATAGGAGTGACTTTGGCACTAGGCATAACAGGGTTGGGATCCTGAGTAGGTTGTATGATGTGGTTTATTTTTTTAAAGTCAGTTGTTAAGTGGTGTCTTTTCCAATAGCAATCATAGAATGCAGTAAGCGGAATTGTAAAAACTTTCTTCGTTCGCCTAAACATTCAAAATAAAAAAAATGTGACAGCAAAGGCAATATGCATGTCATATGGATGTAATATGCTTTCTTTTTATGATGTTGGCAAACATTTTGTTGGTTGAAAACAAAAGAACCAATTCGAAAAATGGCTTAGGCAGACATTTTGGAATCCTTTGAATTAGCCTATACCGTCCTCCAATTGGTTGTGAAACAGTCCATATGTAATATCTGTTAATTGTTGGTCTGAGGTGTGTTTCCAACAATCAGTGATGTGGGGTTACACTGTGGGATAGTAGCGAGGCTAGAAAACCGGATGCATAATAAGGATTAAAAGGGGTTGTTGGTTGCGAGTGAGGGGCCTTAGTGAGGGGCCTTAGTGAGGGAGCAGAAACACTGGCCTACTTTGCTCTACATCTCTAAACAATTGTTAGCCAAAGATATATATAATTTGCATCACTAATTCAATACAAATAGCATAATGAAGCATTAGGTGTATTAATTGGTGTTTCGGTGTACCGTGGTTCTATTACATTGAAATGATTTGATATTGACCTTAAGTAAGACATGTCACAGTATTATATGATCTATACAAAAGTATAACATGCATTCAATAAAAATGATCTGGACCACTGTTGATGCATATTGCAGTGTCCATTACAGAATTGCTTGTTTGAACGGTCAAGTCTTACCTAAGCACAGATTTATAAGGAGGTCGCTATATATATTGATTAGTACTTAAACCGTTAACATCGCTTTCGTTTTTTTGTGTGTTAGGGGTGACTTGTCTGTAGTTCATTATTGGTGCATTTTAAGCTCCGTTGGAAAAGCAATTTCAGTTCTTCAACATCTTTCTGATCACCCGGGTTCCATATGCAACACTCTTGAATTTTTTAGATGCTCAATTTAAATTGTATAAAAAATGGTGCACAAAAAAAGTGGATCAAATGCACCCTAAGAAAATGTGGGTTTATGAAAGGAATTTCGGTTTGTCATCAGTTGAACGGCCATTCCGCTGCAATTGACATCCCTCTTGTGTTTTCGGATGTGTTTTACGTATCTGGTTTTCGGCATGTTGCAGTTGCTATGTAACTTACGAGTAAATTGAATGACTATGATCTATGCCACACGGAAAGTTATTAGAACGATATACTCTAAGAAATACTATGATTTGATACTGTGGTCTTCCAGTTTGCCTACTAATTTAACGCCATGCTTTGCCATTCCATGATATCTGCTTTCCTCATACCGTCCCCCCCGTTCTGACCTAGTTTCGCTGAGGTTATTGGGGAGTATTGAGGGGAAATAGTAGTGGTAGCTGGTCTGTGAGGACACTAGATTATATTGTACTCAATGATTATATTTTTTAGGAAGCTTTGAAGTCAACGATGAAGGGAATACTTTTCAAATCATGAAAATAAGCTTCAGAGGGTATAACCTTGGAGTTTTTGGATAGTAAAACATTTCTGTGCAATGGTGGCTTGGGGTTCCTGTAGGTGGCGTTACATCGTTTTTGCTCTGCTCGGCAACGTGGTCCGCCATTTTCTCATTCATGGTAGAAAGACCTTCATTTTTTGGTGTGTCGAGAGCCAAGACAAAGAAATGACATGGACGATGATTAAAGATGGTAACCAACAGTTTAAATGGGTCAAATGGTTTTTATGCGGAATTGAATCTGGTTTGAACTACAGTCAAAGACCGATTGGTGTTGACAGATAGAACTATCTTGAAAATGTAATTTAATAAGGAAATGAGGAACTTTTTACACCAATACATATGAGTAATAATGAGTTCTGTGCTTTAACCTCATACTGTTGAAAGTGGAGAAGCATCACTCGGCTCCATGCCAAAACGAATGGACGAGTGGAGAGTAACGGGAAACAATCTCATGTTTTCTTTCCCAATGATCTGCTCGTATTCACAAATGGACCGTTCTGGGGAAAAAAAGTCCTCTAAATTCAAGACTTGAACCACTGCATTGAAAGACCAAGTCAGTCCCTCCAGGTTCCCCGCGTATTATGGGAAGGCTTGCAAATTTGACCAATCACCACACTATTTCCGAATTAAACACTAAAATCATCACAATATTTTCACACAATATTAACCATCACCACAGTACAAAAAGAGCACTCGCAATTTCAAATATTCACTGCACATTTTCAGCATAATATGGTTCAATCAAGCCACACAAACATTTTCCCTCGTCAGCGCGTTTTCGCAACAAATTGGACAGAATCATTGCGTATTGCCGTGCAAAATGTCAGAATTGCAGCGGCAAAATAAAGCATTTCCCCCTTCAAATATCACAAACAAATCGCTGCGAAATCGTGGAGGAACTGCCATGTATCTTATCTTAGAGCAGTTTGCAGAAATGTTAATATGTACTTTTGTATATATTATTGCTGTAGAATTTATGTTTTCGCTGTTTAGAATGGTGAAGATGCGAAAAATACACGTTTCTCATGGTTCACACAGTTTTGGATATAGTAGGGGTTGGCTGTCCTCAAAGTGCTTCTTTAGAACACTGTTTGTACATATACTGCAATAGGTTGTGCGTTACTACTCAGGTGTAGCCGATTCCCCCCCCCCTATTTGTTACAAAAATAAAACATATTTGAATGTAAAGTTACATTTGTTACTGTAGAAATGAAATTCTTGCTTACTGTTTTAAGGCCTTCAGATATAAGGATATGGCATTGAATTTCGAAGTGCAGTGTATGTTGTTCTCTAATGGGGTGCTGTATTGAAACCGGACTGTTCTCCCGCAAGCAGGGAGCAGAACACTGTCGTAAATCTTTTGCTAGTTTACTACTCATTTGGCATTAATTCCGTTTTTCAATTTAAACTGGACAGCACTTTATGGGCCACTTGCCCTGTGTGTGTACAATTCAGCATCACCCATATGCCCCCCGTAATTAATTCAAGGTGTCATGAGAGTGGCGGCTTGCAATGCCATCTCAACTTGAATTCTACCTTTTCTGGGGATCACATAATGCACTAATTACTGTACTGCTCAAACTCATATCCCGCTTTAATGTGAGATCTGTTTCCTGAAGGTAAAAAATAGAAGCCTTTTTACTCACAAGCACTTGATGAGATGAGCATGGACGTGAAATTGAACAGGCTTGAGTTCTCGTGACAAGCTTGAGACTATGGTCTACCCCATTGGGCTCGTTGTTGTGGAAATACTGACATTTTCTCTCAGTAATATACTGCAATTAAAAATCCGTCATGGAGAGAATATGGTAAAAGTATATACGTAATTGGTTTGTCGTGATAAAATTACCCTTTTCTTTTCTGGACTGGGAAATAGGCATTTTCCATGGCTGAGCACAAGGCTCAGCATATTTGTTAGTTAGGGAATTTGATTTTAAATGAAAAGATTGTCTGCTATGTTCACTTGTACAAAACACAGCCTCCTTTTAGCCAGCCCTAATGTGGAGCCATGTGGACTGCCGTCTCATTTATACAAGATGGGAGGCCAACTCTATTCGTAGCTATTCCAATGAAGGTTCCTTGTTTTCATCACAGGTCATGAACTAGTTTGGCTCTAAATGTTCAAATTCCTCCTCCAAGGCATTTTAGGAACAGACTAGTGAAAGAATATCTGGGAAAAAAGGTTGACTGAGAGAAAATCAACTTTTTTTCACAAGAAAATACGAGACCATATTCCCATCTTAATGAAAATGAAAAGGGGGGAAAAAGTTTCACTTCCAAATCAGCAAATTGGCCTGGAATGGAATAATTATTTTAACATGGAATTGGCCATAAATGGCCTGACACAATTGAACATTAAATGGCTCTAACATCTCATTAAAGATTAAAGTTGGTGCATAATATCTACAAAAGCAATTGGTATGAAAGATGAATTCGCTAATCAGTAATCTAAGTTCAAAGCTTCATGAAATAAAATGACCCGGAGAGTGTTTAAGCCCAAAGCCTGCTTCATTTGGTAGGACACTGCATTTCATGTCCAATGATAATCAAGGTTATGCTAATGTTGGACATGATGAATCGCCTGCTTTACAGTCCTTGTCCCTACGGACAAAAAAAATCCCCATTCTTCAGTTGTTGTATCTGACAAGCAGTGATAGTTTTGAAAAATCTATAAACAATCTTCTGACCTAAGTGTAGTGCTTTGGACTTTGGCTATTTATATTTTCTTCCCGAAATTGCATTAGATGTGTCAGCCATTACCCATTTTGACTCGAGACAAGAGTGTATTGCTTTTCTCTTCTATTCTCTCTCTCTGAGATATGGTGAACAAATGTAGAGTTTCGGTTGACTCGGGTGTCCCGTTTGTTCAATCAGTCTGTCACCAACCTCCCTTCCATTGTACCCCCACCTGTGTAGAGACACTGAGAATGGCTGTACTGGTCACATCGGTGGCAGACAGTGAACTAGGTGGCGAGTTTTGTCGGCCTTGTTCCGCATGGCTCACAGCAGCCCGTCTTGCCGCCGGGATCTCAAATATTGATGAACGACGAGTAATGGCTGCCGTCTCATTTATTAACCATAGCTTATTTTATTGGGAATCTAAAAGGTAAATAAAGACCTCATTTTCCGTTGTTTATTTGATGTTTCTTGTTCTTCCCGACAGTGCTTATCAGCACTTCATCAAGCCTTATGTACTCCTCATGCATTTTAATGCCAGACCCACATTCTCTTTCCACATAGGCAGTCTCGTGTATCAAGAGAGCTAGAAACGTTGAACTTCGCCAGGTGTTCTCAAAAACTAACTGTATCCACCACGAGAATGTTCCAAAAGGAGGGCAAACAGTGAAAATCTCTGTGTTACTGTTAATCAGGGTTGTGAATAAATCCCCCTAACCACACACTGCGTTAGTTACACTTGAAATGTGCAGACTGGTGAGGCGTTCTCTCCACTTCTCTCAGCCCAGGATAGGCCTATGGCCTTTAGCGTTCCACATCTCTGTTGCCATAACAAGTCAGTTGTGGGGTTTATTTCTTTTAGCAGATTTAAGGCAGATTGGTGTTACCCTTCGAAAGCCTCCCGGGATGAAAGAGCCCAGCACCTCGCCTATTCTCCTGTCCTTGCTTGTGCCCTGGGCCTTCTGAAACTGGTCCTGCATTACTTTTGAACGTTGTTGGCATATTGCTATCATGTCTTCTAATGCTCTCCTCCCATTTATATGTAGACCTTTTAATGTGATTTACGTGTGCGGGATATAAATGTAATTCTGTTCTTGTATTACTTTACCGCCAAACACAATAAAGCCGGACAGCAGTTAATTGCGTCAACATCCTAATCGCTTCTAGCTTGTAGAAACACTGCCCGGCGTTTGATAAATGTAATGGGTGTTGTCGGATTCGGACGGGCCCCGCTCGTAAAAGTAACGACGGTGTTTTCCTAATTGATCCGCGGTAATAGTTTACATTTATTGATGCACATTGGGCGTAAAGCTCTGACTCTCTCTTCATTACCCCTTCATCAGGTTCTGGTTTGGCTTTTTTATCCTCCAGCAGAACATCATTTGAATGAATATAATGGAGAGTGGAGATGCCCCTTCAGAACTGTGAAAGACATTTTCGATCGCTTTCGGGTCAATGTCCTCCTCTCGCCCATTCGTGTAGTGTTATGAAGTGGTGGATTTACTTGTGGTGGATGGAGCACCCTTTCAAAATAGGACACCACTTTTGTGTCCCCTTGGTTCCCGCACAGCACCATATTCAATCACGGGGGGGGGAGAAAAGCGCGTTACGCTAATGGCAAACTTTCACGGTTGAATGTGTAGGGAAACGTCTCTTGGTAATAAGAGGGCAGGGGAGCACATTAGAATGCAGGCGGTCAAGGAGACAGGAAGACTCCAGCAGGACCAGCATATTGCTCCTAAGTCTTTTACCACTTCCCTCAAAGAGATTTTTCTTCACCATCCATTTCTTTGACCGCGGACCAATTGAATATATTGGTCATGGAATTGGAAAGGATGTTGCTACATCTGTAAGGGCCATATATATATGTATACAAGTAAATAATCAAACACTCAACTGAATCAGTGAAGTCGTAGGGATTAGCTCTACTGTTTTGCTGAAGCAGAATTACTAGGCTCATTGTCCTTTCCTCGGACAAAGATGAACTGGCTTGAACCCATGAGTCTTTTACTATGCTACCGACGTTGCACACTTGCATGTGTTTTGATACGCGGACTTGTTTTGATCGAACTAACATGCCACAATGGAAACAAAATCAACACTCCTTCCGAGTGATAAAATAGTGCACTTCTGACTGTAGAGAATTTAAAAAAAAAGAAGGGTTTAACCTGTCTCTGAGAAAGGATTTGTTGTTGTTCTGGTATGTTCATTTGATTTCTGTGAAAAGGTACGCAGGAATTTATTATCACAGATGTGTGCTTTGAATTGAAGTGCTAGTTCTGGATTGATGCATAGATTAGAACACTCTAATCATGTTTATATCACCACATAGAAGGATATGCTTTACCAATTAAACAATATTTCCTGTGTATAGTTGTCCAATCCTCTCCCCCCAAAGGTAGTCTTGTAAACTTGACCCAAATGGCGGCCAGAATGTAAAAGAATGAAGTTAGGCCTATGTATATTTAGGCTTCAGATATTTGCATAGTTTGTACATGGGTAATAGGTCCATATCATTTTATTGATTGTTTGGAAATTGGTCAAAAATATTTTTTATATATTTGATATTCTTAGCAATGGATGATATTGAACTAGTATTTTTTTCTGATTCAATTGTGATAATATCTTAACGCTGTCTTTGTTGTACATTTTTTAAGAAAACGCTTTGAATTATTATGAACATTTTTACTATTCCATTTCTATATTGATCTCCATTAAATAAATGCTCGATTTCTGGGTAACATACAGAGGATAATGTACTTAATAATTTAGAGCTTTTATTTATTTATATTGACATGTTTTCACTGTTTTGATATTGATTATTGAGTTCAGAATGCCTTCCCACCATAATGTTTTGACAAGGAGTATCCTATATGTTGCGTTAATTGTCATTATTTGAAATATATGTAGCATATATCGGCAAAAAAAAAAAGATCCTATCTGCTTTTTCGTAAATAAGAAAACAAAAAACAACATACCTCAATTTTATACTATACGCCTTACACTTTATACATTAGTACCACGACATAATCATATGCATACATGGCCTACAAAAAGTAGTCAGCGCCATTAGGACAACTTGCTGTTAGCATTAGTGGCTATCCCACAGAATTCACTGAGGGTAAGGCAATAAGTAGTGCGTGAACAGTAAATGGGTCATGCAGTTCTTCAGTTGATTCTGAAATAATGAATTAGCGAGTTGTTTATGAATGTATACAGCAGTTTATTTTGCACTTTATAATGTAAGTCGAAAATTCTTAGTAGACAATGTTTTTTTTCGTCTTGGGCATAATTCTTACCGTCAGCAAAAATAATAAATAACAGTTAATGCTGTTGAGAAAAATGTTTGGAGGAACAAAATAATGTTGACTGCAAACCCCCAAAATATTTATTAAATATATGGGTCCACCCATCATTAACACTACATCATTAACATAATTAACACTACAATCTTAAAAGTAAAGTTTGACATTTTGACCATTCTACAACTAGGTGTAATCATATTTCAGAACTTTATATTTTAACTAGTTATTGAGAAAACACATACCAGAAGATCTGAAAACAATATTTACCTCAGGATAGAGTTAGCTGCCTGATGTGTCAATTGTGGAAATTCAACTCCAGACACAATGAGGTTGAATGCAAGAGCCTAGTCTCCTCTCATTCAGTGAATGTAATTAAGATCAGGTTTACGTACTGTAAATGAACATGAATATGTAAGCTTACAACCACAGCAATACTTTGGCTACAGCAAAACAAATGTTTTTGTTTTGGATGCTTGGTAGAGCATGGCACTTGTAACGCCAGGGCAGTGGGTTCGATTCCCGGGACCACCCATACGTAGAATGTATGCACACATGACTGTAAGTCGCTTTGGATAAAAGCGTCTGCTAAATGGCATATATTATTTTTTATATTATATATTATGTTTTAGCCTAGATTTGACAGTCATGTGCGGTGTGACCTGACGGTCTTGGTAGGTCTCTGCAGAACAGCCATTGTGCCTTGTAGGCCCTCACCTGTTTCTTCTTAGCATGGCGTGACTGTGTGACGGGGTGAACGAGCGTTGGCTTTGGCACACATGGTTCTGTCTTCAAGTGAGAGGGCGGGGATTTGCTATACCACAGTGCACAGTAAGCTTTGACCTTCAAACAACTGGAGATTTGGAGAGAGAGAAAGGAGAAAGAAAAGCTTGTGAAAAAGTGGAGCATTGCTCCCATGTCATCTGGGAGACTTCTTTCCTGAATAGCAGACATGTCAAGCCTGTCATTCACAGGGACCGAAAAAAGGGCTTTTATCTGGGGTCTTGGGGTTCGGTGGGCAGTTGGGGGGGAGGAGTTAGGTACAGACAGTACAAACAGAAGTAGCCAACACTTAACCTGCTTAGGTGTGTACTGTACATTGTCGCCAATATTGAATAGTGTTCTCAGATGCTGTATAGTGTATAGTCTATTTCCATGAGTTCATAAACTACTAATGGTGAATGAGGCCTTATGGAGGTAATATGTAATTCTCTTAGACCATTTTTTAAATTAATGACAAGTAAAAATGAATAAAACGCCTTCCATTTTGCTCTACAATCTCATGATTAGTAGCCTCATGAAGGAACTGGTCATTTATGATGTTTTGGCTTCATATTATGGATGCCACAATGCCAGAACAGCATACAAGACGAGACAAGACGTACTTTCTGAGACACAGTGCCTTCAGAAAGTATTCCAAAATTGGTTGTTGATCATTGCTAGACAAACATTTTCAGGTCTTGCCATAGATTTTCAAGTAGATTTAAGTCTAAACTGTAATTCGGCCACACCGGAACATCCACTGTCTCCTTGGTAAGCAACTCCAGTGTAGATTTAACCTTGTGTTTTAGGTTGTTGTCCTGCTGAAAGGGGAATTAATCTCAGAGTGTCTGGTGGAAAGCAGACTGAACTAGGTTTTCCTCTAGGGTTTTGCCTGTGCTTAGCTCCATTTCAGTTCTTTTTTATCCTGAAAAACTTCCACACACCTTAACGATTGCAAGCATACCCATAACATGATGCAGCCACCACTATGCTCGAAAGTATGGTGAATGGTACTCAGTAATGAATTGTATTGGATTTGCCCCAAAAATTGAATTGCATTGCCAATTGTTTTGCAGTATTACTGTAGTGCCCTGTTGCAAACAGAATGCATGTTTTGGAATATATACCCATATATGTAATATATCTGTTTCTTTGTCGTGACTGTGTGTATTGATACACCATTCAAAGTGTAATGAGTTACTTCACCATTCTCAAAGGGATATTCAATTTCTGTTTTTTTTGGACCCGTCAACCAATAGGTGCCCTTCTTTGTAAGGCATTGGAAAACCTCCCAGGTATTTGTGGTTGAATCTGTGTTTGAATTTCACTGCTCGACTGAGGGACCTTACAGATAATTGTATGTGTGGGGTACAGAGATGTTGTAGTCCTTCAAAAATCATGCTAAACTCTTACTGCACACAGAGTGAATCCATGCAACTTATTATGTGGCTAGTTAAGGCCATTTTCAATCCGGAACATATTTAGGCTCGCCATAACAAAAGGGACAAATAGTTATTGACTCAAGACATTTCAGCTTTTCGTTTGCAATTAATTTGTAAAAACTTAGAAAAACATAATTCCACTTTGACATTATTGGGTTTTTCGTGTAGGGCAGTGACAAGAAAACTAAATGTAATCCATTTCAATGGATTACATTTCAATGGATTACATTTCCATGTGGAAACAGTCAAGGGGTGTGAATACTTTCTGAAGGCACTGTATATTGTTGTCAGAGAAAGTGTTGTATAACCCACTGTGAAACCCTCTGCTGTCCCAGTGTCTTGTGAACGTTTGGATATCTCGTTCCCTCTTCATAAATTGGCATTTGACAACATTTCAAAATCATTTCCTGCATCGCAATTTTTTTTAACAATCTCTCAATCCCTACAGAATGGGAAATGGAATTACACTCCCAAGTTCCCAATAAATTTTTTTATTAGGACTCTGACGTTTTATGAATAAGTACATCAATCCAGCGAGGATGCCTGTGATCCGGGAAAGTGAAAAATGTGAGAAATGAGAGACGAGAGCTTAAAGCTGCACAAAAGGATGGTTTTTTCACCCGGCGTGGTATTATGGCCTTTTACAATGCTATCGGGACAGTGATGTGCTCCGAATGTGAACTGACGTCAGCTATGGCACAGGACTTTGATATCAACCGAGGTGATTTGATTTCAGCAACTGCACGTAACGTACTGCCGCTTTTCTTGTGTGAGCTCTTTTTTTTACCCTTCCCGTCGCAATGGTAGGAATGGGCTGACATGGATCCTTTAATATCACCTGCACAAAGGCAATCACATAGCAGGTTGCAAAAAAACAACAACCTTGAAATGTTCAGAGTTTCTTGTGACACTGAAGTCCTGAATCACAGAGAAACTAATGGAGGTGACCTCCTGACTGAGCTGTGTTGGCAGGCATGCCTCTTCAGAGATAGAGAAAGAAAGAGAGAGGGAGAGAGAAGGGGGGGGGGGGGTGGAAGACTGTTTGAAGACGGGGACAGTGGCAGTAACAGGAGAGGGAACATGACTGGTGTGACAATGGAAACCCGAGCCAGGGTCGCCACCGCTCATGTTCCTAAATCTCTCTATGACGAGGGGCAAGGAGCTCCAAAAGTGGGTTACCAAAAGCGGCGAGGGAATCGGTGCAGTTTTGAAGGTTTAGATAGGCTTGTTTGGGTTTCAGTTTCTCAATTTAGGAAGAGTCGAGCTTGAAAATGGACCAATTGTTTAGAAATGTGCACAAATGAAAGATGTGAACACAAAGTGTAGTAACATAGACATTATTAGGAACATTAACATGCTGGAGCACTGCTGCTTATGACTGCATGCGACTACAGTTGCCTTCTATTGTTTCTTCTTGGTTAAATGATTCAGCACAATTGACCGTTTCAGCATCACGCATGGCATTGTACTGGGTATGAGATACTAGTTCCGAGCACATCGAGGGAAGATTTAAAAACATCGTTTTGAAAACCTCATACGCATAAAGATGACTAAAATTGAATGAAACTCCCTTCCCTATTAATCTGCTATTTGCCCCTTTTGGCCCTACACTCCATGAAAACACGTAACATGTCTAAGCATCTGGCACATCTCTAGTGCCTCAGAAACACATCGAACACTCCAGTATCTTCTCTGTATGCCGGTACAGTAGAGAAACATGAATACCTAACAATACCGGGATGAGATTCTAGGTGTTGTGTGAAACTCGGCCGGCGGTAATCCTGGTGGCGGCGGGATCTCTCGGCGCTTGGCCCTCGCTCCCGTGCGATGCTAAAGTGCAGTCTCACCTCGGGGCGGCGGTGAAGCCAGCTGAACATCAGGATATGGGGAGATTACAGAGCCTGTGGAGTGAGTTTAAACAGGATTAGCCATTCCAGCTCAGGTGCTACGCTAATAGGATTAGAGAGTCCCCTTTCTTGTTCATCCCAGCGTTAAGACGAATTACGGGCCCCCAAAACAAAGGTGTATATTCGGACGGCACAAGGACGCACAAGGGATAGACAACACTCTTAGGGGGGGGGATCCCCCTCACATGTTCTGAAGGGAGTGACCCCCATATTGACTGTCACCCAACACTTTGGGGGTCCCCTTAGTTGGCAATGGAACTTTAATTAGTCCATGCATTTTTCAGGGCATAGAAGCCACTTTGCTGGAGGAAGTGTTTTGAGCGATGATTGCATTGTTGCTGACGGTCCCGATAGCCCTTTAAAGATTAGTGCTGCTTAAAAGACAAGCCCACTTACAGGATGGAGGAACAACGTTGTTTAATGGAAATGCAAGCATCTATTCTAAAGGATGGCCTTAGAACTACAAATCAGATTTAGTTTTGTTTTACTGGAGAATAGAAGCACATAGCCTTTCCATTTGAGATGTATTATCCTTTGATTTCAATGACACTCTAGTTTATTATACCATTTACTTTCAGCTGTCAGAATAGTCTATTTAGCCAATCTGTCTTTACATTTGGTTAAACGACCTTGTAGATATGGAGTGTAAAGCATTGAGACTTATAATGCTCCCTTAGAGCTTAGTGGCCACCATGACTTCAAGTAGTCTGTATCTCTGCACATTTGAGTTTCTCCAATCATGATAACTGTTATCGGTCCAATTCCACCGGAGTTATCCCGTATCAATTTCCACATCACTTTAGATATAATCTTGCTAGGGGGCGGTTACTGTGATGGGCTGTGAAAAGAGGAGCTGATATCTCCTTTGTGCCAGTTTTGTGGGGGCCAACAGGAGAAACCGTAAGGGACCTCCACCTAATCCCGGGGTTTAGCCTTCAAAAGCCACTCTTTTCTGAAAGGCTTTGAGGTTCTTCACACAACTCTCTGCTCCGCAGCCCTTTCTAATAGGAGGGGTTCACGTTTGCCGAAGTGGGGAGGGCTTGTTCGTTTAGGGCGGGAAGAGAGGCACTTCTGGGCTGGCGTAGCTGGTTATCTTCTTGAAGATCCTGAGGGGGAATGCCGTTGGAGGATAGCAGGTGAAGCGGCTCTGAGTTTTCAGAGGCCTGCTTCTCACCAGTTAGACAGGACTCCCAGGGTCCCCCTGCTAGCTGGAGGGAGAGCCATGTTCTGAAGCTAGGCCTACATCTGTCCCTCAAAGCCTGGCTTGCCTGCTTCTCTCTCCTCCTGTAGAGATTCAGACAGCCATGTGAAGAATGCACTGTTCATTTAAAGCACTTAGCACCTACGCTCAATGAGGAACCATTAGGTCTGCTCTTCAATACCTGCCTTCCATTTCGCCCCGTTCAGGAATTGACGTAAACTCGGAAGGCTGAGTTGCCCACGACCACCTTTATCTCACCGCATGGTTCTCCAACGAAGATTGCTACATGCCCCAAACCCTCAAAAGAAATACGCAACCGTATGCAAGTAGTCCTTTGTCTCAAGACTGCTTTGACAATTCACACCCTAAAAGCAGCCGTGTCTTGGCTTAGGTCTCAGGGAGGGCAGCCATGACGACAAGCCTAGACCCTGAAATACTACCTCGGCACCACCTTTCAAGACTGATGGTCCATGTGTTTTAGCTTTGGGCTTCCTAGACAAGCTTTATCACTCCCCGCTTCTTAGCTTAAGGGGGTTAAGGTTCCCTGTCAGTCCAACAGTCAACACAAAGCAGACACCCCATCTGATAGCAATCTGTCAGGGCACACAAATGAATTCTCTAGGGTTGGGCTTTTACTTCATTGACTGATTAGAAGGTGCATTGATGAGTAGTATGCAGTCAAATACCTTCAATTGAGTGTCATTTGTATATTAGACAATCATGCAGCTGAAAGCAGGGTAAGTGATTGATTATTATGAAAGCAAGGCCACGGCCGTGCTGATGCTCAGTTCAGACCACAGCTGTCGATACAAATTTTAGAGATGCTCATTCAGCAAACCTGTCAATGGCGTATGCGATGGTAATATTGACGATCATGGCCTTGAATAGTATGCCTGGTGGAATTGTTCAGTGAGTGTCATTTGTGGCAAATTTGAGCTTTTTTCTCAGTTAACAATCAATCTGCAGGCTGCAGTACAGTCTGGCCTTTGCTATTCAGCCTGTTGACATCTGTGGCAGCATATATTTTTTTACATTTAAAGCCGAAGAGCAGTCTTGATTTTTTTATTTGGTTTTGAAATGTATGTTTGGAAACACTTTCTAAGAGCTTCCATTTAAAAAATTTGGATAAATACTTACTTACGTTTATATATGTTGGAATACAAATGTATTAATAAAGCATAAACTACTTATGAGAAGTGTATTCATGGCTTAGTTATGAGATACTTCATTATTTTAGAAAGCGTTACCACGACGTGGTGTG